>NC_068424.1:57248474-57548474 GCF_023373465.1 Oncorhynchus keta | reverse complement strand
ATCATGCTACACGGTAGGGTGATTTAAAAGATAACAGTTATCATGCTACATGTAGGGTGATATAAAATAACAGTTACCATGCCACATGTAGGGTGATATAAAATATAGTCATCATGCATCATGCTCTACAACATCCGCAGAGTACGACCCTGCCTCACACAGGAAGCGGCGCAGGTCCTAATCCAGGCACTTGTCATCTCCCGTCTGGATTACTGCAACTCGCTGTTGGCTGGGCTCCCTGCCTGTGCCATTAAACCCCTACAACTCATCCAGAACGCCGCAGCCCGTCTGGTGTTCAACCTTCCCAAGTTCTCTCACGTCACCCCGCTCCTCCGCTCTCTCCACTGGCTTCCAGTTGAAGCTCGCATCCGCTACAAGACCATGGTGCTTGCCTACGGAGCTGTGAGGGGAACGGCACCTCAGTACCTCCAGGCTCTGATCAGGCCCTACACCCAAACAAGGGCACTGCGTTCATCCACCTCTGGCCTGCTCGCCTCCCTACCACTGAGGAAGTACAGTTCCCGCTCAGCCCAGTCAAAACTGTTCGCTGCTCTGGCCCCCCAATGGTGGAACAAACTCCCTCACGACGCCAGGACAGCGGAGTCAATCACCACCTTCCGGAGACACCTGAAACCCCACCTCTTTAAGGAATACCTAGGATAGGATAAGTAATCCTTCTCACCCCCCCCCACCCCTAAAAGATTTAGATGCACTAGTGTAAAGTGGCTGTTCCACTGGATGTCATAAGGTGAATGCACCAATTTGTAAGTCGCTCTGGATAAGAGCGTCTACTAAATGACTTAAATGTAAATGTAAATGTAAATGCTACATGTAGGATTTTATAAAATATAGTCATCGTGCTACATGTAGGGGGAAATAAAAGATAACCGTTATTATGTTACATGCTTAGGAAGACCACCAAAATCTCTGAAATCTCCATCGCTAACTACAACATTTTCAGACAAGATAGAACGGCCAAAGGGGGCGGTCTTGCAATCTAATGCAGAGATAGCCTGCAGAGTTCTGTCCTACTATCCAGGTCTGTACCCAAACAATTTGAAGTTCTACTTTTCAAAAATCAAACTCTATAAAAACAAGTCTCTCACAGTTGCCACCTGCTATAGACCACACTCTGCCCCCACCTGTGCTCTGGACACCATATGTGAACTGATTGCCCCCCATCTATCTTCAGAGCTCGTGCTGCTCGGTGACCTAAACTGGAACATGCTTAATTATTGACGCACCCATCCTGTTAGCGGGATCATTTTCATCAACAGCCGTTGAATTGCAGAGCGCCAAATTCAAATTAAATTACTAGACATATTTAATTTTCATGAAATCACAAGTGCAATATAGCAAAACACAGCTTAGCTTGTTGTTAATCCACCTGGCGTGTCAGATTTCAATAAAGCTTTTCGGGGGAAAGCATAACAAGCGTTTATGTAAGAACATCTCTCTCAGTAGACAAAATATTACAAACAGCTAGCAGCCAAGTAGATAGCTTTTCTGACTTTCGTGACCAATCAATTAAATCGCTTACCTTTGATGATCTTCGGATGTTTGCACTCAAGAGACTCCCAGTTACACAATAAATGTTCCTTTTGTTCCATAAATATTACTTTTATATCCAAAATACCTCCATTTGTTTGGCGCGTTATGTTCAGAAATCCACAAGCTCGAGCGGTCACGACATCGCAGATGAAAATTCCAAATAGTATCCGTAAAGTGCGTAGAAAGATGTCAAATGTTTTTTATAATCAATCCACAGGTTGTTTTTAGAATATATAATCGATAATATGTCAACCGGAATGTAGCTTCTTCCATAGGGAGAGAGAGAAAATGGCTGTTGCGCATGAAAAACTCTGCTGGCACCCAGCCATCCACTGACGCGATGGGTTCTTTCTCGCTCGTTTTTCAAAATAAAAACCTGAAATTATGAATCTCGTTGATATCTCTTTAAATGGAGGCAAGGCATCTAATGGAACAGAGAGCTTTCAGGAAAAACAGCACTTCCTTGTTGGATTTTCCTCAGGTTTTCGCCTGCAATATCAGTTCTGTTATACTCACAGACAATATTTTGACCGTTTTGGAAACTTTAGAGTGTTTTCTATCCTAATCTGACAATTATATGCATATTCTAGTTTCTGGGCCTGAGAAATAGGAAGTTTCAAATGGGTACGTTTTTTAGCCAAAAACGAAAATACTGCCCACTACAATCAAGAAGTTTTAACACCCCAGCCATCCTACAATCTAAGCTTGATGCCCTCAATCTCACACAAATTATCAATGAACCTACCAGGTACCACCCCAAAGCCGTAAACACGGGCACCCTCAAAGATATCATCCTAACCAACTTGCCCTCCAAATACACCTCTGCTGGTTTCAAATAAGATCTCAGCGATCACTGCCTCATTGCCCGCATCTGTAACGGGTCAGCGGTCAAGCCACCTCCACTCATCACTGTCAAACGCTCCCTGTAACTTTTCAGTGAGCAGGCCTTTCTAATCGACCTGGCCCTGGGTATCCTGGAAGGATACTGACCTCATCCCGTCAGTAGAGGATGCCTGGATATTTTTTTTTAAATGCCTTCCTCACCATCTTAAAAAGCATGCCCCATTCAAGAAATTTAGAACCAGGAAATGATATAGTCCTTGGTTCTCTCCAGACCTGACTGCCCTTAACCAACACAAAAACATCCTATGGAATTCTGCATTAGCATCGAAAAGCCCCCGTGATATGCAACTTTTCAGGGAAGTTAGCAACAAATATACACAGGCAGTTAGGAAAGCTAAGGCTAGCCTTTTCAAGCAGATATTTGCTTCCTGTAGCACAAACTCAAAAAGGTTCTGAGACACTGTAAAGTACATGGAGAATAAGAACACCTGCTCCCAGCTGCCCAGTGCACTGAGGCTTGGAAAACTGTCACCACTGATAAATCCACTATAATTGAGAATTTCGATACGCATTTTTCTACGGCTGGCCATTCTTTCCACCTGGCTAGCCGTAGAAAAATGCGTATCGAAATTCTCAATTATAGTGGATTTATCAGTGGTGACAGCAGGTATATCTCACTGGTCACCCCCAAAGGCAACTGGTCACCCACAAAGACAATTCTTTGGCTGCCTCTCCTTCCAGTTCGCTGCCAATGACTGGAACGAACTGCAAAATCACTAAATCTGGAGACTCCAACCTCCCTCACTAGCTTTCAGCACCAACTGTCAGAGCAGCTCACAGATCACTGCACCTGTATATAGCCCATCTGTAAATAGCCCATCCAATCTACCTCATCCCGAAACTGTATTTATTTATCTTGCTCCTTCGCACCCCAGTATCTCTACTTGCACATCCATCTTCTGCACATCTATCACTCCAGTTTTCAATTGCTATGTTGTAGTTACTGCACCACCCTGGCCTATTTATTGCCTTTCCGCTCTTATCCTACCTCACTTGCACATGCTGTATATAGATTTTTCTACTGTATTATTGATTGTATGTTTGTTTATTCCATGTGTAGCTCTGTGTTGTTGTATGTGTTGAACTGCTTTGCTTTATCTTGGCCAGGTAGCAGTTGCAAATGAGAACTTGTTCTCAACTAGCCTATGGTATAGGGGACGCTTGCAGATTTTAAAAAGCTTTTCGGCGAAAGCATAAGAAGCTATTATCTGATGATAGCACAATGTCAATAAAGAGGGTAGGATATTTCAACTCTGTAGGTGCTACACAAAACGCTGAAATAAAATATAAAACATACATTACCTTTGACGAGCTTCTTTTGTTGGCACTCCAATATGTCCCATAATCATCACAATTGGTCCTTTTGTTCGATTAATTCCGTCCATATATACCCAAAATATCCATTTATAAAGTACGTTTGATCCAGAAAAAAAACAGCTTTCCAAAAACGCAACGTCACTAAAAAACATTTCAAAAGTTGCCTATAAACTTTGCTAAAATATTTCAAACTACGTTTGTAATACAACTTTAGATATTTTTAAACGTTAATAATCGATCAAATTGTAGACGGGGCAATCTGCATTCAATACAGCAAGTAAACAAACCATGCTCCTTTTTACGTCTTGCGCAACTCTCAATAGTGTAACGCTGTTCCAGGATATGCTTCTTCTTCGTTGCACAAATGAATAACCTCAACCACATTCCAAAGACTGGTGACATCCAGTGGAAGTGGTAGGAACTGAAAAATGGTTCCTATCAAATATCCCTTGGCAAAGACAACGGAGGGTACAGTCAGAGACAAAAACATTATAATAATTCTTAGCAGTTGGTCCTCTGGGTTTTGCCTGCTACATAAGTTATGTTAAACTCACAGACATGATTCAAACAGTTTTAGAAACTTCAGAGTGTTTTCTATCCACATATACTAATAATATGCATATCTTATATTCCATGAGTAGCAGGAAGTTGAAATTGGGCACGCTATTTATCCAAAAGTGAAAATGCTGCCCCCTTAACCTTAAGAGGTTATAAAGGTGAAATAAAAAAATAAATAAAAAATTGTGGGAAACTATAGTTGCGTTTACACAGGAGACCAAATTATTGGCAAAGATATGATTTGATTGGTCAAAAGATCTGTGCAAACACACCTAATGTCTAAACACAAAAAAAAAACACATGTTATCTGATCTTTTGAGTTCCGATTTATATCACATTCATATGCGGTTCTCAATCTTGATAGAATATTGGCTGTGTTTACACAGTCAGCCCAATTTTGATCTTTTCCCACAAATTTCTATTTTAACCTATCAGATCAGCTCTTTTGACAATAATTGGGCAAAATATCATAACTGAACTGCCTGTTGATCTGCCATTACCATGACAACCACCAAAAAGTGCATGCTAAATCTGCATTCTACTTCAAAGGCTACATCAGCGTAAATGTGCAAATCTGATATGGGTCACATAAAACTAAGTGTGGACAGTCAGAAAAAAGTATTGTATATAAAAAAATATAGAATTGGGTTAATACGATGACTGTGTAAACACTGCCAAAGGTCACACACACACACTACTTGGCACCTTCTTGTAACACTTAATCTATGAATATAATGTAAACATAATTATTGCCAGAGACCGTTGTCTTGAAGACAGCTTTATAATCTCTCACGTGCCTCCAGTACTTCCCATAAAACAATAACAGCAGCATAATGGGTTTGCTTTTTGATATCCTTGTATCAATCACAAGACATCTGATATGTGTTTAATGTAGATAAACAAGGAAGTGAATAGGAGTGTATAACCAGTAACCCATATCAATGATAAATGTCATGTTGAGCTCTTTGAAACTTCAACATGTTGTTTGTTGTGGGAGTATCATAAAGGTAAGAGGTCAGAATATGATCAATTCATGACGGGTGGACTATCCCTTTAAGCTATGTTTATACTCCAATATAGAATGAATGTAAAATGTAATTTCAGAAGTTTACAACATTTATGTATTTCATACAATAATAAAAAAGGATGAAGTAATGTTTTCACACAGTAAGGCCTATCATTGTGATCATTTAGATGATTTATTTAACCAATCAATCAGAAGTACTTGGTGGGGTCGGACTTGTCACACATCTGGACGTGGACGTAAGAAGTGATCCCTGGGTAGACACTCTGCATGGGGAGCAGGGTCCCAATCCTCTGGCCCTTCTTCACCACCCCAGAGTAACTGTCAGGCTTCACGTAGAACAGCTTAAAGCACAGACGTGCAAGACAGAAAATCACAGTGTGAGTCAATCAATCAATCATTCAACCTGTCAATCAATGAATTTGCCATATATTCTTCCATTTCATTCTGCCATGACACGTTAGTTGCCGGTGTGTACTCTACCTCAGTGAAACAGTAGTCATTACATTGAGATGCATTATTAAAATAGGAATAGCATTTACAGTATTATTGATCTCCTTCCAGGGTATTAAAACAAATAATTCAGGATAGACTATTGATCTCCTTCCAGGCTATTAAAATAAATTATTCAGGGTAGACACTGACCCTCCCCACTGAGGTTGATCCCATCGTTGATGGCTGCCTTCTTCGGGTTTGTGTACACTGTCACTTTGCCGCTGAGTTTCACGTCAAATGGAGCGTACACTGTGGCCCCGTCGTTACACACAATGTCAATGCCCTCATGCACATGGTCTGTTCTGGACATAGAGAGTGGAAGGGGTTAATGCAGAAGGATTCACAAAGCATTCACAGTCTCTCAATCAGACACTATGGTATGTTTTCACTTGTTGTTTTGTGAGTATTGTACTGTGTACAGTAAGAGTAGGGGTCTCAGATCAAATTTATATTATTAATATTGTACTAATTGGTTCTTAGAAATAATTATTATGTGGTTACCATCTTACCAACTAAATTATGACGTAAATTGCAGACAGTCAAATAAAGCTAAGCCAGGAGTGGCAGGGCAGCCTAGTGGTTAGAGCGGTGGACTAGCAACCAGAGTGGTTGCAAGTTCAAATGCCTGAGCTGACAAGGTACAAATCTGTCGTTCTTCCCCTGAACAGGCAGTTAACTCACTGTTCCTAGGCTGTCATTGAAAATAAGAATTTGTTCTTAACTGACTTGCCTAGTTAAATAAAGGTAAAATAAATAAAAAACTGATACATTAACTTGCCATACCTGCTTGCTCCATACTGTCTTTGTCCCCTGTCCTCCTCCTGTTACAGGAATTTCTGCTACACAGTTGACCAAACTTTGCCATCTCACACTCTGGCAACACAGATAGAGATTAGATGGACAACAGATAAGTTGACTAAGGAGGAAACCCTTTTATGCTGATATTCTTTTCCACTAGTTTTGCCTGCTGCTCGTGAAACTGTGCAGGAGTCCCTAGGTTTCAGCCAGGCTGAACTAATGTTTGGTCACACAGTGAGAAGACCAATGAAAGTCCTTAAAGAACAGTGTCTCCTGACCCCTCCTGTCTCAGCCTCCAGTATTTATGCTGCAGTAGTTTATGTGTCGGGGGGCTAGGGTCAGTTTGTTATATCTGGAGTACTTCTCCTGTCCTATTCGGTGTCCTGTGTGAATCTAAGTGTGCGTTCTCTAATTCTCTCCTTCTCTCTTTCTTTCTCTCTCTCGGAGGACCTGAGCCCTAGGACCATGCTGCTGCTCCAGTTTCAACTGGCCTGGGCCCTAGGACCATGTCCCAGGACTACCTGACATGATGACTCCTTGCTGTCCCCAGTCCACCTGGCCATGCTGCTGCTCCAGTTTCAACTGTTCTGCCTTACTATTATTCAACCATGCTGGTCATTTATGAACATTTGAACATCTTGGCCACGTTCTGTTATAATCTCCACCCGGCACAGCCAGAAGAGGACTGGCCACCCCACATATGCTCTCTCTAATTCTCTCTTTCTTTCTCTCTCTCGGAGGACCTGAGCCCTAGGACCGTGCCCCAGGACTACCTGACATGATGGCTCCTTGCTGTCCCCAGTCCACCTGACTGTGCTGCTGCTCCAGTTTCAACTGTTCTGCCTTATTATTATTCGACCATGCTGGTCATTTATGAACATTTGAACATCTTGGTCATGTTCTGTTATAATCTCTACCCGGCACAGCCAGAAGAGGACTGGCCACCCCACATAGCCTGGTTCCTCTCTTGGTTTCTTCCTAGGTTTTGGCCTTTCTAGGGAGTTTTTCCTAGCCACCGTGCTTTTACACCTGCATTGTTTGCTGTTTGGGGTTTTAGGCTGGGTTTCTGTACAGCACTTTGAGATATCAGCTGATGTACGAAGGGCTATATAAATACATTTGATTTGATTTGATTTGAACCGTTCTTGTCCCAAGAGTTGTGTACCAGAGATGAGAATGTGTTGGACTACGTTAGTCGCTTTCGTGAGCGCCTACACCAAGCTTGTGCTCTCGCAAAGGAAGCTCTGTCTTCCTCACAGAGGAGCATGGAAAGACACTATGATAAACAGGCTGTTTCTCGTCCACTACAGCCAGGTGACCAAGTACTGGTGTTATTACCTGTTCCAGGATCTTCACTGTCAGCTCGTTTCTCTGGTCCTTATTTAATTGAAAAGAAAATAAGTGAAACTGACTATGTGCTTCAAACTCCAGATAGACAACGCCAATCTTGTGTGTGTCACATTAACATGTTGAAAGCTTACCACACCCGACCCATCACACAGTTAGAGAGTTCAAAAACAGAGGAAGGTACTGCTATCTCCTCTGCTACTACTGCTATCATAGTGGACTGTCATATTGATGATGTTGATGGCTTGGAGTTGCGCAATACTCAGCAGCAGTGTGTTAGATTGCCCAACTCAGAAATGCTGCACTCGCACAAACGTGTTGGAACATGACATTAATGTTGGAAATGCTACACCTATCAAGCAACACCCATATCGTATCAACGCTTCCAAGAGGAAGATAATGAGGGATGAGGTGAAATATTTGTTGGAGAATGACCTGGCTACGCCAAGTTCCAGCCCTTGGAGTTCTCCTTGCATTCTGGTTCCTAAACCTGATGGTACGTCCAGGTTATGTACGGATTATCGAAAGGTAAATTCTGTCACAATGCCAGATTCGTTCCCGTTACCCAGACTGGACGACTGTATCGACACTATTGGTGCTGCTAAGTATGTAACTAAGTTGGACCTCTTAAAAGGTTACTGGCAGGTGCCGTTAACTTTACGTGCTTCTGAGATTTCTGCCTTTGTGACCCCAGACAACTTCCTACAGTACTCAGTCATGGCTTTTGGGATGCGAAATGCACCAGCCACTTTCCAACGACTGGTTAACTCCGTATTAGCTGGCGTTCCTAATTGTGGAGCATACCTTGATGACCTAGTGATTTATTCGTCTGATTCGTCAGATCATGTTGACTCTCTAAGGGTAGTATGTGAACGGTTGGCAGCTGCTTCTCTAACCCTGAACTTGGCAAAGTGCGAGTTTGGGAAGGCTACTGTTACCTATCTCGGCAAAGAGGTTGGCCATGGACAGGTGCGCCCTGTTGATGCCAAGGTCTTGGCTATAACTGCATTCCCTGCACCTACCACCAGACGAGAGCTACGCCGCTTTTTAGGGATGGTTGGCTACTACCTTAGCTTCTGTAAAAATGTCTCTGCTGTAGTTGCTCCATTGACCGATTTGTTCAGTCCGGCTAAATCATTTGTGTGGTCCCCTGATTGTAAGAGAGCTTTTGAATCAGCGAAAGCACTCTTATGTAGTACCCCTGTACTTGCTGCTCCAGATTTTGAACAACCGTTCAAGCTTGAGGTAGATGCTAGTGCCAGAGGTGCTGGTGCTGTTCTACTGCAGCAGGACAAGAGTGGAGTAGATCATCCCGTTTGTTATTTTTCTGGTAAATTGTATAAATGTCAAACAAACTATGCGACAATAGAACAAGAAGCTCTTGCTTTGTTGTTGGCTCTGCAATACTTTGAAGTATATATTGGTTCCAGTGCCCTACCAGTGATTGTATATACTGACCATAACCCCTTAGTTTTTCTCCACCGAATGTACAACCAGAACCAGCGCCTTATGCTTTGGGCGCTGATTGTACAGAATTATAATTTGGAGATCCGCCACAAAAAGGGTTCTGATAATGTGTTTGCGGATGCTTCGTCTCGTGTGTAATGATTGTTGTATGTATTGCAAGGTTGTTGCGTTGTTGTTGTGAGTATTCATTTAAATACTGTAGTCGCAATCCCTAGGGTTGCTCTTTTAAGGGTGGGAGTGTTACGGATACCAGTATCCTGTGTGTGTGTGTGTGTATGTATCCTGTGTTGTTTTCTCTCCGTCTCCCCTCACAGGTGAAAATCATCACTCCCCAATCAGTCACCAATCCAATCATCAATCAGAAGACACACCTCCTCCTGTTTCCTACCCAATCACAGTTCCTTTCCCTTGGTTTAAAAACCCTGTCAGTTGTTTGCTCAGGAGCTCAACCTCTCTGTAAATGCCATGTCTGTAGGTCTCTGTGTTTCACTCGCTTTGTGTATTAACACCTCCATATCACTTTGTCATCACCTGTGAGTATTGTTTTTGGTTATGGTGTTTGATTGCTGGTGGGAAAAGGGGAAACTAAGACAAGTTGCCCATGGGCATACACTACCCGTAGGTAAACTTAGTTAAATACACTAGTTAGAACTGGGTGGACCACCCACTGTATTTTTGGTTAGTTAGTTAGCTGTTGTTAAAGTAGGCTAGTCTAGCTTTGTTTTTTGTTTTTTATACTTATTGTTTCTTTCCTTGGGTCCAGCTCAGCCCCTTTTCCTGCTCCCCCCATTACTGTGTGTTTACTAATAAACCCTGAGTTTGACGGTAGATCTCAGTTGTCGTAGTTATTTAGTTCTCACTTTGACTTTGTCACTATTATAATTTGCATGAGTTATGTTACGGGTCTCATTACCATCCCCCCCCACCTAGACTGTCGGGCCAAAAGGGATTTGTAACAATAAATTAATAGACTAATAATAAAGAGATTTCCCTCTCAGCCATTAACAGCTTGTTTTCAGGTTACACATTCTGCCCATCAAGCTCCTCCAAATAAGCCCCTCTCTCAGATGACTCCCAGACAGTACTAGCAAAATGTTTGCCTGGGAAATTGCATTTAGTTAAAAATAAAAGTGAGAACTTTCCCACATTACACACTGCCTTCAAACTCAGTGACTCTTTGCCTGACATCATGGGAAAATCAAAAGAAATCAGCCAAGACTTCAGGCCAGGAAAAACATTGTAGACCTCCACAAGTCTGATTTATCCTTGGTAGCAATTTCCAAATGCCCGAAGGTACCACCTTCATCTTTACAATTATTTATTTTTTTACCTTTATTTAACCAGGTAGGCAAGTTGCAATAGGCTGAGAGAGGCTGGACTGAGGGCTTGTAGGCCTGTTGTAAGGCAGGTCCTCACCAGACATCACCGGCAACAATGTCACCTATGGACACAAACCCACCATCGCTGGACCAGACAGGACTGGCAAAAAGTGCTCTTCACTGACGAGTCGCGGTTTTGTATCACCAGGGGTGGTGGTCGGATTCGCGTTTATTGTTGAAGGAATGAACGTTACACCGAGGCCTGTACTCTGTAGCGGGATCGATTTGGAGATGGAGGGTACGTCATGGTCTGGAGCGGTGTGTCACAGCATCATCGGACTGAGCTTGTTGTCATTGCAGGCAATCTCAACGCTGTGCATTACAGGGATGACGTCCTCCCTCATGTGGTACCTTTCCTGCAGACTCATCCTGACATGACCCTCCAGCATGACAATGCCACCAGCCATACTGCTTGTTCTGTGCGTGATTTCCTGCAAGACAGGAATGTCAGTGTTCTGCCATGGCCAGCGAAGGGCCCGGATCTCAATCCCATTGAGCACGTCTGGGTCCTGTTGGATCGGAGGGTGAGGGCTAGGGCCATTCCCCCAAGAAATGTCCCGGAACATGTAGGTGCCTTGGTGGCAGAGTGGGGTAACATCTCACAGAAAGAACTGGCAAATCTGGTGCAGTCCATGAGGAGATGCACTGCAGTACTTAATGCAGCTGGTGGCCACATCAGATACTGACTTACTTTTTATTTTGACCCCCCATTTGTTCAGGGACACATTATTCCATTTCCGTTAGTCACATGTCTGTGGAACTTGTTCAGTTTATGTCTGTTGTTGAATCTTGTTATGTTCATACAAATATTTACATGTTAAGTTTGCTGAAAATTAACACAGTTGACAGTGAGAGGACGCTCCGTTTTTTGGCTGAGTTTACAAACGGATATTTTGGCATACTGTTGTATTTCGTACTGTTCTTGATAGCTTTTCATGTTCTCCATATTGTGGTTTGATATTTCAATGGAGTTTCAGAGTACCGATGAACAGAACTATTAACATGCTGAGGGTGTGAGCTGGTTTTGATGTATGACTGCTGTCTGAATGTTCCACAGCGAACGCTTGGCCTTGTTCTCTGCCCTCTGTTTTCCTGTGAACTGTGTATGCCTTAGCTCCAGAGTCGACAAGGAAGCATCCCTCTGTTTGATTTTGAACAAAAGCATTGTCACCAGATTAACAAAGGACACATTTGGTTTCTACTCAAGTGATGACAGAGAGTTTGAGTGTGAAAAATATGTTTGGGGTGATGCATCCTATAAAATTCTGAAGCACGAATAAAAGTACCATCACTTAAAAAAAAAAAGTCAATACAACTTTACGGAAAGGAAATGAACCTGTGGATATCTTGTAAGCATAATACCCCATACTTCCATTGCAAATGTTGGTAAACAAATACCAGTGGAAGCAATACAAGTTCAAATATTCAATCAGAAACATTTACTGGGTGTTGTATATTTTTAATTACTAAATTAACGGTACACATTCAGACAAAGCCACATGATGTTTTAGTAACTAAATACTTTACCTTGAAAACATACTCTAGGATCTATAATTCATGAAGGAAATGTCCAAAACTTTAATTGGTTCCAGACATAAGCAGTCAGTCACACCTGGTATAAACAGAATGCATTCCAGATGCCTGCCCATTTTTACATGGACAAGCCTGAATTCGGCCAAAAAGTCTAAATAGAAACAAATGGTGGCATCACTTACGTGATAAGCTGTTGGTGACCTCACAGCTACAAGCTATGCAGTCTATATTCCGCAGACAATTACCACATAGCTGTAATACTGTACTGCTGATTCTGTACTCTGAGATATTCTTGTCAGTAAAGAATCTATAGTAGGATATTCGCCTAAACAATACAAAAGATACAAATACAAACAACTATATCACACCTGTCCAGACCCACTAGCCCTCACCCCTATCTCCAGTGCCCTTTACTTCTGTCATGACAAAAACTGTATCCCTACGTGATGATTCCTAAAGACTTAATCCTCCACCTCCCTCCATTGACTGCTTGTTTATGGGAATGGCACGGAAATGGCAAAGGAAGACCATCCATTTGGAGTTGTCTATGACAAGTCCTCACATCTGGTATAGCTGTGTATACCAAGTCACTGAATGTGTATACATGAGACGTCTCACATATACCATAGGAAAACATTGCGTGCCACAACAATGGAGTGAGCCTGAGTCTGATCTAGGTGTCTATACGTCTAGGCCGCTATTGCCTATTGGCCTCATGCTGCCTCCCCCTCTGGCGTCCCCGGCCTCTGACTAGACATGGACAGCAGTATGACCTTTGACCTTTGTGTCCCCTTTATGGAGGACGAATAGGCCACCTGATTCCCCGTGGACGAGTCTCTCCCGTTGTTGCCGTGGCAACACAGCACCATCACGACCTTGTCCCTGAAGTCGTCGGAGATGTAGTAGAAGATGAAGGGGTCGATGCAGCTATTCAACGTGCTAATGGCTAGGCTAACCATGTATGGCACATACAGGTCCTCTCCATTGTCCACCAGATAGGAGTCTGAGTAGTGCAGGAGGAGGAGGACGTTGCTGGGCAGCAGGCAGCCCACAAACACCACCAGGACCAACATGGTGACGCGCATGGCGTGGGCGTAGCGCTGGCCTCCTGCCACCAGGGTGCGTATCACAGAGACGTAGCAGTAGAGGACGACCAGAAGGGGGAGCAGGAAGCTGAGTAAAAAGAGTGTGGAAGTAGGGCAGGAAGTAGTTCTCGTGCACCTCCTCAGGCAGCGCGTCATGGCAGGTTGTGATGCGCGGCTCATCCAGTGTGTAGGACTGGCACGAGATGAGGAGAGGCAGCATGGCAGCCAACACCACCACCCACACACATAGGCTCATGTAGAAAGAGGTGCGGTGGCTGCGGAGGGTCTTGGCACCGAAAGGGTGCACCAAAGCCACGTACCGGTCCACAGCGATGAATGCCAGACACAGCACCGAGCCGTACATGTTGCCGTAGAAGAGCGCCGTGACCACGCGGCAGAATGGCTCACCGAAGGCCCAGTCGTTGCCCTGTAAGTGGTAGACGATGCGGAAAGGGAGCACCATCAGTATCATGAGGTCGGTGGCGGCGAGGTTGATGAGGAGGATGGTGTGGGGCAGCTTCTTGGTACGGAACAGAAGGACCCACAGTGCCAGGAGGTTAGCCGGGAGGCCCAGAGTGAAGGTAATTATGTAGAGGATGGGTATGTAGAGCACAGAGGTGGAAGCCTGCACCTCCTTGATCTGCTTGTCGTTCAGGGTGGTGAAATTACACTTGGACATCAGCGTAAAGGAGCGCAGCCCTGTCCAAGAAGGCACAGAAGATTTGAGGATTCATTAGACATTATACATGCTACAAGCATTATACAATGATTCTCAGTATACTGTACTTCATGTACTGTATGTTGATTCAAGGATTTAGTGTGGGCTTACATTACAAGTTTGTCAATATATTTCATTTGATATAAACAGTTTGTACACATGAATATGTGATTTACACAAAAGATTGAGCTGGGCATATCTCAAATTAGGATTCAGCCCACTTTGTTAAGCTTGCAAGACTTTCACGTATTTAAATCATGTCGTGATGTCAAAGGGAGATTTGGGTGAAACATTGAGTTACTCACGAGGATCTCAAGCTAGGATTTAACACATTAACCACGTTTCCATCCATAGTTTTTATGCAAGTAAAGTCATATCATATAAAAACAATTCATGACAGCTGTGATGGAAACGGTCTTCTCAGGAAGACATCTGTAGCATCCTAAAGGTTTGGCCTACAAACTACAGACCCCTCTACGGTAAGATGACTCTCAGGAACACGACTTGTCTGAAGGTAGCCCAGTACCAGTTTAAAAAATGAATCAAAGTATATATGGAAGTAGTTTGCCTAAAAAAGGTCTTAAAAATGTGTCACAAAATACCGTTATGGTCGACATGATGATCAGTGCTTGACTGCCATAAAAATATTCTCGCGCATAATGTACGCTAGACTACCTGTACTGTATCTGCAAGCTGTTGGCTGGAGCACACATGCAAAGACTAGAGTAGGTACATTTACTATTTAAGTTTTTGTTGAAATGTGAGATGAAAATGTGATGGAAACGCATTGAACTTCAGATTTTTATTCTGTACATGAAAACTTAAAGCAAAAAAATGTCAAATATGTGTGCAGTATGTTTTCACACAGTGATGTTGATCTGCAACAAGTCCATTTGGTGTAGTGCTGAGCGATTAACCAAAACAACAGTTATTTCGTTTTTTAAAATAATAATTGACCAATGTAAGTTGAGTATTTGAATTTCATCTGGTTCAGTTTTTTTCTGTGAGCTCAAGGCGCATATTGCAGTTTCTCTAGTACTCTGAAAATCCATTGAAATATCAAACCACAATATGGAGAACATCAAAAAGCTATCAAGAACAGTACGAAATACTACAGTATGCCAAAATATCAGTTTGTAAAGGAACGTTCTCTCAATGTCAACTGTGTTAATTTTCTTGCAAATTTAACATGTGTTAAAGCAATGTGAATAAATGATGGTTAATAAGTGAAAAGCATTCGTCAGTCACTACCATCATGGGACTTTTATTTATTCTGTTACAGCATTCAACTCAAATAATCAAAACCGAAATAAAAAAACTTTTTTTATAATCTAACCAAAACAACCTCAAAAAGCACTAATTGCTCAACACTAGTTTGGCGGAAACACACCACTGGTGGGAAAATGCACATATTTTCTTTATATTCACATGACATCTGTGGCCAATTTCAATGGAAACCTACCTATTAAGAAAAAATGTGTCTCATCAGCTTCAAAAGACGCTAGGGTCATGGGAGGGATCTAGCAAGAACATTAAAGTGGTCCGTGGTGTGTCCAAAGGTCAGCTTGACTCATCACATCCTCGAGCAGATCCTCTAGATGCTGAACAAATAACCCCTTAACTGTGTAATTGACATTTACTCTGCAGCTGAAAGCTCATAATGACCACATGTCCCCTTTGAGACCTGGATGCTTAATAAATATTCATCTATGTGAGCTGGAAAGTTGAGAGTTAATGTGCATTAACCTAATAACAGTACTAAGTGTGGTAAAATGCAAATTTATATTTTGGTATCCAGATTTAGCACTGTTATAGGTCTAAAGTTGAGCATATAGTGGCCAGAGTTGAGGAGTTACATGTCATCTGATTACCCCCAAAATACTTAACTTAACTTATCAGTTACTGTAACAATCGTTGTTGGAAGGATTGGACCAAGGTGCAGCGTGGAAGGCGTTCATCATGTTTATTTTTTTTTTAAATTACCCCTTTTTCGTGGTGTCCAATTGTTTAGTAGCTACTATCTTGTCTCATCGCTACAACTCCCGTAACGGGCTCGGGAGAGACGAAGGTTGAAAGCGCGCATCCAACCCGGAAGCCAGCCGCACCAATGTGTCGGAGGAAACACTGTGCACCTGGCAGCCTTGGTTAGCGCTACCGGCCAAACCCTCACTAACCCGGACGACACTAGGCCAACTGTGCGTCGCCCCACGGACCTCCCGGTCGCGGCCGATTACGACAGAGCCTGGGTGCGAACCCAGAGTCTCTGGTGGCACAGCTGGCGCTGCAGTACAGCGCCCTTAACCACTGCGCCACCCGGAAGGCTCCCATCATGTTTATTAATGTGAACCAGCAACGAAACAGTAAAGACTAACTAAACTAATGTGCTGCTTTGAAATGCAAAAAGTCTACAATACAAAACAAGATCCCACACACACAACAGGTGGAAAAAGGCTACATAAATATGATCCCCAATCAGAGACAACGATAGACAGCTGCCTCTGATTGGGAACCATACTAGGCCAACCTAGAAACGAAAAACTAGAATGCCCACCCACACCCTAGTCACACTCTGACCTAACCAAATAGAGAAATAAAAGGATCTCTAAGGTCAGGGTGTGACAGTTACATTACCAGATAAAATATTATAATCAGATTACAGATACTTTAGAAAAACTTAACTTCTTGGATTACTTTTAAATTCAGAAATTATGTTTGCGAGAGAAATAAAAATACATTATGACACCTTGCCGTTTTTCCTCAAAGTTTAAGTTTGTTCCACCTGAGCGAGTCACAGACCACTATGATGACACACCATATGCATTTGATGGATCTTTCTTGTCTTCTTCTTAATGCCTTTTTAAGGTCAACACTTTCTCGTGAACTAGACTGTTGTTTTAATATGGCGGATCTATTCCTTTTTAAATATTTATTTCAAAAGAAAAATGTTACATCTAAAAGTCAAATCATAGTGTAAAAGCAGGTGAGTTGTTTCTACTCTTTTTGGCCATGTTTAGTGGTGGAAAACTGTGTGGGTCGAGCATAGCACGTCAACTGTGTTACCCATTAGATAGTCAGGCTAGACTTGTTTGAACATTTATTTAAAAAAATGGTGAAGCTTGGATTCAATTGCCACTCTGTTGCAGACAACAAGCTTACATTCCCCCTGTCACAAGGGTATTTATGGCTGATTTAAGATGAAATAGTCAACCCTGTTACGGTCAACCCTGTTACTTTTTTTGGCACTTACTATAATATTTGTTTTATTTCATCTTTTGAGATGGGAAAACATGTTTTTTTTGTATCAAGTTGAACATGTGCTCTTCATGACCAAATGTAATATTAGGTAAAAAAAAAAAAAAAGGTAATACATTTCGAAATGTAGCCTACCCAACCCTGGTAGTGGCTCAGTGTTGTGGACACATTTTTTCAAATCAGCCATGGAATTCATGCTTGCTGCTGTTAAGCCATAACAGCTAGGCGGCAGGCTATAGTGAAAGTTCCCAGAGAGCTCAGGCCCATTTCAGCGAACACATTCCTACTCTGTAGATAAGAGGTATGTTCAGCTTGCATGCTGATATCTTCAACATAACAAAAAAAACAAGATGAGTAAGATTGAACATGAACGCCTACACGCAAAAAATTCACACACATTTTGAATGTTTTATGATAAAGCCTCGGTTAATGGTTTGCCTGATGGAAAAAAGTCAGAAGGGAGTTTCGAATGAAGAAGAGATGCATCAACTTACGGACGCCAGTGCATTCCTCTGTGGTGGAAGAGGGGGAACAGCCATGTAGAAGAGAGGAGAGAAAGAACAGCAAAATAAGAGTCCCAGCTGGGGCAGAGAGAGCCATGGTTCAGGAGAGGATCTGTAAGTTGTGGCTAGAAGGTACTTCCGCAAGCAGAGAGCTGCCTCACACGCTCCTCTCCCTTCCTTTCTCTTCTCTGTGTTACACAGCCTCTCCTCCCATTACCACCTGCTCAGTAATATGTTTTCAATCAATCAATCAAATTTTATTTATATAGCCCTTCGTACATCAGCTGATATCTCAAAGTGCTGTACAGAAACTCAGCCTAAAACCCCAAACAGCAAGCAATGCAGGTGTAGAAGCACGGTGGCTAGGAAAAACTCCCTAGAAAGGCAAAAACCTAGGAAGAAACCTAGAGGAACCAGGCTATGTGGGGTGGCCAGTCCTCTTCTGGCTGTGCCGGGTGGAGATTATAACAGAACATGGCCAAGATGTTCAAATGTTCATAAATGACCAGCATGGTCGAATAATAACAAGGCAGAACAGTTGAAACTGGAGCAGCAGCACAGTCAGGTGGACTGGGGACAGCAAGGAGTCATCATGGTCGTCCTGGGGCACGGTCCTTGGGCTCAGGTCCTCCGAGAGAGAGAGAGAGAGAGAGAGAGAAAGAAAGAGAGAATTAGAGAGAGCATATAGCCTCTGACTGGAGTTGTGTGAGTACCAAATCCACTTGATGAAAGGAGATGCAGTCTGAAATTTGAATCTGAAGTGGCGGTGTAGAGCTGGTTCTTTTCTTACCAAGTCCACTTGTATTGCAGTGACTGTCTCTATAGTGGCAGTCACACACAAACACATTAAAAAACACACAAACACATACTTCATAGGTAAGTGTCATTGTGTTCAAGAGCTCCATGCTCTGACGTTCATTGAAATATCCTGTCCTAAGCAACGCCGACACACTCCCCATCCTCTCCCTTTTAGCAATCTTTTTCTAATCCATACTGGACTCAATAGTGCATCTTCAGACACCATTTAAAACACAAGCCACAAAAAGCCCCTCAGGTGTTGATGCCAGAAGAAAGACATTCCTGTCGTTCTTCGGAATAAGCTTACAGTATGTCAATAATCATGCACTGGGCATAGAGGATGTGCTTTCCACCCAAAGACAGAATGAAGAAATATCCAACTATTGCTTTTATGTGAGACCTGGATTATTGTTTACATAGCTTAGTTTATTGCTCCTCTTTAGGATTGTGGCACCAATTGAACATATTTGTGCAGTTAGTCCTTAATCTGCACACATACCGAACCATTCCAAACCATACCATAGCAAACCATAACAAACCATACCATACCTAACCATACGACAGTTGTGTGGTTGGACTTTGATCATAGCTGACACACGGTCAATTCCATGGTAACAGAATGACGCTGAGACACTTTAAAAGTACCAAACAAAAACTACTGATTGACCAATACAACATTACAAAGGCACAAATATCATACCCCCAAGACATGCTTACCTCACCATTACAATGACAGGGAATGTTAGCATGCCTTGGGTATTATGATATTTGACTCTCTGCAGCGTTCTCACTCATCATTATTCGTGATTAATTCATGGTTATCAGTAATAATGGTAGCATAATGTAGAAGTGTTTCGAAACATATTCTATTCTTATTTACAATAAAAGTGACACCAAAATGACACAATACATTATTTACCATGTATTTACATTGGGCACAAAATAATCTGAAACACAACCAAAATGAACTGCCAATGCATCCAACACGTTTGTAGAGTCACAAGATTTAGTCACTGCAGACTAGGAATGTGGGACCAAATACTAAACTTACTTTATTTATAAGAATCTGTAGTGGTGTCAGTAAGTTTGACCCCTACCTTTTGAAAAACAAATGTGTACTTGTAAATCAAAATATCTTTCATGTTGGTCTGTATTAGTATAACCTAATATAATTTCCCCTGTTTGTAGCATACAATATAACTCACTATTTGAAGAATTTACTTTATACAGACATTAGTGGTCATATTTAACAAGGGTGTCAATCATTTTGGACCCCAGTGTATATCTCTTATTTTCTCACCAAATATAGAGCCTTATCTTTCATTTGACACAAATGTGTTGTGCTTCTATGAACTTCACGTTAATGTTAATGGGGCTTTTTTATATAGAAATGCCCACATGCAAACTGGACAGAACTACATTGTAATTTTCATTCGACCTAATTCATTGTTTTAATAGTCTACAGACGAGAATGGATGTAGATTTTTTTTTTTTTTACAGAATTAACAAAAGTATTAATTTCTTAGAAGTCACTTTTGCCTAATAGAGTATTGTTGGTCTGTATTTAATTCACATAAACAGGAAATTACAAGACAAAATGTTGTGGAGTTCTGTTTGGCATTTTCCAGACTGTTCACTGTTACCTACTTCAACCACCAGAGGTCAGTCTTGACAAACAAAAGTAAAAAACGCAACTGTTTTCTTGAGCTGAGAAAATATGTGGGTGGAATTTGGAAAATACTCCGTTGCCTGTAGGCCCTGCACGCAGTCTCTGATTCAACAGAACGTCAGCAAGACAGAAACAGTGGTATGTATTAATATAGGACATCTCAAACCTAATTCCACTACTGATAAGAGGGCAGAGGAAGCGAAAGAATACCTACATAAAAACAAATGACAGGCACAATCAATGTTTCTAAGGCAAAAACAGATATTTTATATCAGAGACAGCTCTGACACCTTTATTTACTTCAGTTAAAGTAGACAGCATGTCGCCCCCTTAGTTTTTCTGTCATATCAGGAGTGACATCTCGAAGATGCTGTCGTTAAACAGCCCATCGTTCCTAATTTACTGTAACTTCAAACGCCCACCAAAGCTTCGGTGATTTAGTTCACAGCCATCCAGCCATACATAACAGTATCCAGGTTTGATGTACTGTAACGACAACCCAGACATCTCTCTACTGCACCTCTTTGATCTTTACTGCACGACTCCATTGAGAATCAGATCTTATATCATTCAGTCATTTTCCACCTAAGCAGGTCTCTCCAGTGCCACACGGATTTAGTAACAGAAGCAAGCCCGAGCGACATGTTTAAATTAGCTTGTCACTGAGCCCCGGGTGGCCGCGGGCTCTCTTCTTGCCAAAGGTAAGCCGATCCCTCAATGTAGCCACCTGCCTGGTCTAAGGGGAGACTATTTACTCGCTCCTCTCCTGTTGCCAGACTCTCCCTCTCTCCTGTCCTCCTCCGCCACACTCTCCCTCTCCTCCCCATCAGTCCCCCTCTCCTATCCTCCTCTGCCAGAATCCCTCATATTCCTCCTAGTCATGATTTTAATAATGGCTGAACGTCTGTACACTGGCCATGGACTGGAGAGACTCATCTCAAACTCCCCCGCTTCATCCTGAGTCTACTGTTGGCTGTTCGTTTTAAATCGACTGGCTTTTGTGCAGAGCACAGCACAGGTGGAAAAATACAAGAGCCTGTCAACAATGGATAGAGCGGGACCAGAGGGTATAGTGGCAAATGGACTAAGTAGTGGAACACCAAGGGAAGCCATTTTGTGTTCAGATTGGAACAGTGTAACACACACACTGTGTGTGAATGGGATCCATCATCTTTGAGCAGGTGCTCCTTGTCTGGATGATTGGCATGTCTTTTGCTCCCTTTTCCCCGAAATTGGCCTTGGTGAAAACACTCATACAATCTCAAAATTCACAAGATTAGGCTACATAAAGAGATCTTTATAGCTTAGTTTGGTTTTGATAGCATAAACCTGTCACTGCAGGATAGTGACATATTGGTTGCTCTAATCAATAAGACTATAGCCTACCAGTTTAGAACATGTCTTGAAAAAGTTTAACCTAATTGACTGCCTACAATTGGATATGAGGGACACTGTGACCAAACCACGCTTTATCAGTAGGCTATAATTGATTAAATAACGGTACCATTAATGTTGACAGGTGAGGTGATTGTAAGGCTATCTACAGGTGGCCGTCTTTTCAGATATTGAGAACGTTGGCGTGATGGTAGGCCTACAAGCGCAGCTGTCGTCCTCTTCTAAGTCGCGCTGCGCTTGCGCTGTGTGAATCCAGAAGGCAAAGACCAGAGAGTGAATCGCATTATCGTTTTTTTGATGGCAAGGGCCACTGAACGTTCATAATAATAAAGCAAGTGAAGAGGTTTTGTATCAATGTCGTTTTGGTTCGAGGAAATGGAGAAGGTAGGTACCGCGTCATGGCTTTCGAAGCTGTGAATCAATGCGATTTTTTTTTACATTAGTGGCTACGAGCAAAGGTAGCTGGCAATCATTGGCCCGCTATTGTGAACACATCAGTAATGACAGCTGTTCACTTGTGGCAATAATACACAGCTGTAACGTTAGCATATTTTAGAAAGACATTGCCACTCAGACAGCGTGCCGGCTATTAAAAATCTGGATACGGTCTATAGGGTTTTCATAACCTTCTAATTTTATGTATTTGTTATCGGGATAGCCTGCTAAGTAATCTAACGATACACATGCGCATTATAGTTGACATTAATATAGAGCCTATGATATTCAAATAAAGGTCTCTCCTTAGGTTTTCATGCGATTAAAGGTTAAATGGATTGCCTTGTAATATTAAGCAATTGACAGCAAATAAGAAAATTATAACATAAGGATATTGTCATCTTCCCAAAGCAATTTAATGTCATTATTTCAGCTCGTCTCTACAGATCTAATGTGCGCTTTTATTATTATGTATTGCTTCGTTCCAAATGAAGTGTAGGCTACACATGTATTGGAATAAGACAACTGTGTGAAGAGCACAGCATGTTTTTATGACGGGACGCCACACGGAAGACGCCGAGCCTCTTGTCTTTTTTTTTTTGTGTGTGTGGGGGGAATCGTTGGAGTGGTTCGATTCCCTGAATAACAGCTTGGATGTAAAGGGGACATTACAGTAAGACATTCCGAAGATGCCCAAGAGGTGGACCACAGCAACGCCATGCAGCTATCTCCCGGTCGTCTTGTTGGTGCTCGTTCTGCCCAGATGTATACTGTCGATCCGTGCCGACAAAACCATCAGCAAGGAAGACCATGTTAGTGCTACGGTCAATGCCACCGTACTTGACTCAAAAGGCAATCCTAAACAAATTCTAACCAAGGACGATGGCATGTACGGACAGAATTCACCGAAAGTGGACGCGAAAGGAATCGTGATTGCACCTGCACCGAATCATGGAGGTAGGTTGGCACAAGTGTGCCACACTTGCTGCTTATACACAGGCAGACAATTCAAATATTTGTAAACTAATTGGTCTTTTGACCAATCAGCTCTGTGATAAGAATTCGGCTGACTGTAAACGCATCCATTGTAGCCTACCTTTTACCGGCAGTGATGCATCATTGCATGCATGTTAAAATGTATGGTATTAATGCATGCATTAGTTTTTGTACTCTATATTAGTGTATTTTTGTACTCAAGGTGTCAATAATACTACCCACATACGCACACACGTTGCTTCTAAGTGAAACCTGTTCCCATAAAATGTTAAAGTTCCACACATTGCATCTGTGTAATCATCAACATCCGTGTGTGAATGAGAGAGAAATAATTTTCATACAGAGACCCTTTTTGTTATAATTTCTAAAAGCCTTTTATAACCTCTAACATCTTATGACACTCATTTAAAAGAATAAGGGTCAAGGTTTGAGTTTGTCAAGCAATTTTATCTATAAAAACATTGAACTATTTGACTCTGCTAGTGACACACACAGTAAACCAGACAAATGCAGTGCCTCACCAAATGACACACGGTGACAAACTACTGTGACGTTAAAGACCCTTTTGAAGGGCCTTCTACCAAACTGCTGCTGGATTAATAAATGCCCAATTGTTTAGGCAATATTTTCCTGTTATTTCACGATGCAATATTATCACACTCTTTCTTCAGTAGTCGCATTTCCCCTCCCGCCCCGGTTATGGGGCCACTGGTTGGAAATAGACAATGTTTCTGCGAAGCTAAACTAATTTCTCAGAATATTAAAATAAATCTCTGACATGGACAACTTCCTGGAGATTTTCATTCACATTCTATTTTGTTCTGAACTGAGCACTATCTCATTTTCAAGATTTGCAAACAGTGGTAACTTCTCTGTTCAAATTTTAACCTGTAAGCTCACATGGGCTTTTTGGCTCTCCTTGCTGTGCAAACTCATATTTGCCCCATTTCCCTAAGCTGCTTGTTTCAGTGCCTTCGGGTTAATCTGGTTGTGGTAAACAGACTGGATACAGCTGTCCTGTGTCTCCCTCCTCAGCTTTCGGTAAACACTAAACAGCAGCGTCCCCTAAATAACTAAGCGTGTGTGTGTGTGTGTGTGTGTGTGTGTGTGACTGCATTACTGAGCATAATTTCACCCTATAGCTATGAACATTGTACTCTCTTTTGGTCCACTTCTCCCCTACTCCAACAACCATTAACCAGGTCTCTAAGCTACTGTAGTAGAACATTACATAGTGGGTAACTTAAATGTTTTAGCTGAATCATCCTGGTCCTTAGACTGTCGCATGTGTATTGCAGCGAAAGACCAATGGGGATGTACTATGTCAATAATGCCACCGTTGGGGGGGGGGGTGGTGGTATCATCTTTCTGGCATTGTAGGTGTGAACCTACGATCTTCACCGATCCTCTACGTCTGTGAGAGGAAGCAAGTAAACATCATTAAACATGTTTCTACCTTTTTGTTCTTGGCATAAGGACTTTGTTCTGAACAGTTCTTTGTCTTGCTTGTTCACAAAGAACAAAAGGATACCCTTTGAAAGGCTTTTACTGGTCCCTTTGGAGGATGATATGGAACACGATAGGTGTGTAGTTGCTATGGAAACTGAAGTGGCCAGAAAAGCAGCACTACGGTTGCCATCCCTGTTGTGGGTAGAAGGCACCTTTTGATTTGTCCTAAGTGTATCACTTCAGTATGGGCAGCCTAAAGTAGTTACACTTCTCCTGTTCTTGTAATGTCCAAACGTTTTATCAAGAACTTAATTGGTTGAAATCTGATTTAATGTAATTTAGCCTTGTGTCCTTGACTCTACCTTGTTTTTGGTGTCGCTCGGGTTGACGACCAATCACCTAGTTTCCTTTGTCTGCTGCTGGTGCCGTAGTGGCAGTTTGGCCTTGGGGGAGTGGTGTGACCTGTGCTACAACCCTGCCAGTGATAGTCTAACCGCCAACCCCAACCCCGGTCAGGCAAAGTGGAACACCAACAGTATGTTAACAACCATATGACCAAAGGAAGGGCTAATGTTCACCAAAGTAACAAATGGACTTGAGTTTGTATGACTTGGGCCATAGTTACTTGGTAGATCCCTGGTGTTGTGTATCACATCAATGGGGAAGTGCTATTAGTCATGGTAAGGTTCTTCTGTTGAAGGACTGAAATAAAATTGGTTTCCTCGCTGGCCGCACTCTGCGAGTGCTGTACAGGAGTCCGTTACTCTGCTTGCTCCATTGCGTCTGTACATAGGCGAGCAGGCACACTACCCTGTTTCTGGTCTTTCTTCAATTCAATAGGTCTGACAGAAATCAATCTCTTAGCACCACACATGTACCTGACTCGATGGAATTATCATCAGCACTCCATTTGATTTCAAGGATGTCGCATGGCTGTTGACTGGACAAAAAATCTTGCTTTGGCAGTCACCTGCATTCCATTTGACACTTGTGTTCGTATAGCTGAGGAAATGAGAAACAAAACGACTTAGCATCAGGTAGAAGTTGCCCGTGTAACATTTTATTCTAATGTAGCCTGTTCCTCAGTATGAGACTACAGCATCAAGCCTCTTTGATCACCCACCTTCACTTCTATCTATCCAACAATCCATCCACCTGTTTTGCAGAGTCACTAGTGCTAGGTGTGTTGCAGGCCCTTTGCTTCCAAATACTGTTCTCAAATTCTTCCGACTGCTATTATAAGAAATGTAACACGTTCTCCACCAGGACCCAATATTGTAAGGACTTAATAACAATGGCAAATATACTGCTGCAGTGGCTGCCAGCTGTCACTTCTATGGAGGACATGAATAGAAATGGTAACAAAATCCTGGCATTATCAAACTCTGACTGGATTCTTGGCAGAATCAGAGCACCTATAATGTACAAATACTCTTTTCACATTGACCTTTCTTTTTCTGTAGCCTTTGAACCTTGACCCTTAGTTGTGCCTAGGACATTTTAATTCACACTATGCTCTGCTGGTATTTTGAACCTTGAACTCTGTCTTTGGTCTGTAAGTGTCAAATTACTCAAGGTAAGGTGTCAAACCAATCGTATCCGTTTAATTCAGGTCTCTTTTTATATTAGGACAGTTTTAATATCTTGTAACATTCTCACACAACCTTTTTTATATCCCCTTAATTAAAATGGTTTATTATACAGAGTGTGAGTACTGGTAGTACTTCAGGAGAGAAGTAAAAACATGATTTACAGCCTCCTCCAGATTCAGGGCCTCTTGGAACATAAACCAGTTGATTTAGCACTTCCTGCCTTTCCATCTATGGCTCTCTGTCTCTCTGGCTGCGGAACCGTATGACTGAGGCGGAAGACATATGGTGGGGAGATCAAACGATCAGAACCAAAGCTGTTCTGAGCCCATTCGGCGAACCATAAAGATGAGCAGTCCCTCGGATGAATCCTTGCCTTGCTGCTTCTCTCCTACGCTCCATTTACTTTGACTAGTCTCTCCTTACCACAGGTCTGACTCAGCAGCCAATGATAAATCATTCCAGAAACTAGCCAACCTATCAAGACATTCAGCATCCCACTAACACCCAATCAGAATTAAGACAGAGCAGCCTTGTCAGATGGATGGAGGCCTAACATAAAAAATACTTGGCCAACAAGACCATGTGTCAATGGAAACCCTATTATGCCATTGCATAGTTGCCGAGCCCAGGGATTTGAGGTGCTTGAGTGGGCACACATGGTGGTAAATGACCCTGGCAATGCGTGGCTCTGTAGGGATGTTGGCTAATTAGCCTCATCCCAGGCCATGGATGACCAACTCTCCCTAGCTACTGGGAAGAAGGAAGGACAACTGTCGGCTTGCCCAGTTATTTGTACTGTCCTTACAGGCTGCCACACTTGAAATTGTGCACAACTGATGGCCAAGGCCCGCCTACTCATTAGGCAGGATTAGGAGTCAGATTGAAGAGGGTGACCTTTTCTGAGCTAAACTGACCAAGACACGCCTCTAATAACACACAAAACCTCACATAATTCTGCCCAAAAACAATGACAATTTCTCTCAACCAGTGGCATATGGGCTTTTTAGGTGAGCGCTGATGCCGCCTTGTGATACGTAGTGCTCATTCTGTTAGACGGGGGCACAAAATATTTCACTTACCCATTCCCAGCGTGCCTCTCCAGGGTGCTGTTGTAGAGACGCATCGCTGCTGCGCTCCACCAATGTGCCGTCATAAAAATCATCTAACATAAACCATGTAGCAGATACTCTTTCTACCATATCCTGTCTTTGGCCTTTTCTGCAGCCTGTAGGCTGGCGATACAATGTAATGAGAGAGACACTTTTTACATCCTGCAGGTTTCTCCGACCAAATAGTCTAACCTAAATGGCACCCAATCAAATAAGAAATGTGCTGACATGTTAACAAACATATCCTAAAAACAGGAGAGTTAAAAGTAAAATGGACCATATGGAATGGACAATCAGGCTACTCACAACTGCTGTCCAGGAGTTTCTTTCTGTTGGCTAAATTGTCATGATCAATGGTTTCAAGTTTGAATGTCAATATATGTACATTTTTGACTATCTGATCTTAGCGAAAAATAAAATACTTAGCGGGACATGCAATGTAAACCCATTACAAATAGGCTCAGGTTAACTCCAGAGGAAGGCCCAAAAAATTGTCAAAGATTCCAGCCACCCAAGTCATAGACTGTTTGTTCTCTGCTACCTCACGGAAAGCGGTAGCGGACCACCAAGTCTGGGACCAAAAGGCTCCTTAATAGCTTCTACGCCAAGTCATAAGACTGCTGAATAGCTAATCAAATGGCTAACTGGACTATTTGCATTGACCCTCTTATTTTATTACTGTTGTTTTGCAGAGGCTCGATGTACACTCACTGGACTCTAACCACACACTGACGCATACTACACCGACACTCCAACACACACACGGACACACACACTTGCATATTGACACCATACACACACACACACACACTCACATTCCTTCACACTCTTCACGTACGCTTCTGCTACTCTGTTTATTATCTATGCCTACTCACTTTACCCCTACCTACATGTACATATTACCTCGACTAACCCGTTCCCCTGTACATTAATTCGGCGCATGTGACCAATACAATTCTATTTGACAAATATTGGTAGCTGATATTCAGAGCTTAAGTAGCCAACATGATTAGTCACAGGAATCATGGACTAGTGAAGCCAATGCAATGGCCTGTTTTACAAATGGTGGGCCTAACACATGGATGGGCATTCATACAATTATATTGCAGGCCTATATTCCAGTAAGAGACCAATGTCTTTCGGGTGTCTTTTTTTGTCCTGTCCAGACCAGTAGCCTTTGTTTGGGGCATTCCAGACCAGCAATGATTTCCATGGACATTTGTTTTTGGTTCGGTCTGGACCAGCCTTGATTTGACCCAAACCTAGACGTCTATGTGTGATTCAGATTTTGTCTGTTCAGGACTGGCCTTGATTTAGAAATGACGACGTCTTTTCAAATTTCATTCAAACCTGATTTAAACATCCAGAAAATAAACATTTTCAATGTTTCAAATTAATTTCTGTTAATTCAGAACTGAAAATGAACCTGATATCAACGTCCGGAAAATCCAGATTTTAGTTTTGCAGGGCAGCAATATTCTCACCTCTCACCTTGGGCGGCAGAATAGCCAGGACCTGCTTATAGCTGTACTACTGTATGCCTTGTGAACTTTCTCTCAGTATCGCTGTATCTACTGAATCACACAATTAATATTCAAAAGGAATTTGGGTGGTAACATGTAATACCATACAACATACACTCTGGTCAGTGGTGACCATTGACAACCTTGGTAGTGGTGTTCCATCCAGTGTTCTGCTATTAGACTGCAGCGTATTATTTCTATTGTGTGCTGCTAGCTAAGGCCCGGTGAATGTGAGTGAGGGAAGCCGTGGAGCAGATTGAGGGAAGCCCTGGAGCAGATTGAGGGAAGCCCTGGAGCAGATTGAGGGAGAGCTCAGTCTCCTAAGCCCTCAGTGATGGTGACGAATGGGACGTTTTTGATTGGCAGAAGGGTGGTGAGTCGAACAAAATGCTCCATCCGCTTTATTAAGGAGAAAAATGTGCTGTTAAATGGCCTCGGCCCCACCAGACTAGCCACAGAGACAAGATGAATGTGAGCACAAAGGGCAGCAGCATGGCACTCTCTGTCATAACGACATCTCTCTGGAGTTTTACTGGGGTTTTACTGTACTGTACATTTGGTATTGTTGGTATATTGAATAAGTCCCAGTTGGTTGTCTGTGGTAGGGTGGATGCCATGTGCCCTGCACAATTCAGACGTTTGTTAGCCTTTTGTTAGTTGATTTATTTGGATCCCCATTAGCCAACGCCAATGGCGACAGCTAGTCTTACTGGGGTTTGTGATATAACGGAAAATGCATTACAGACGAGACTTTACAATTGACGTACATTTTAAAAACATGAACATTTAGTGTGTGTGTGCGCGTGCCCTGAGCTGTTACTTTATTTTTATTCTTTTAAACCTTGGATTTACTTGTACAGGATGATGCCTGAGGGATTGACATTTATGACAGAATTCCACTCACTCACTCACCAGCATCGTTATTACTATCCAGAAGTTTGAATTATAAGGTTATTTGAGTGAATAAGTAGGCTATAATAACCTTCCCTTGACCCTGTCCTTAAGAGGGCGTCTATATAATTCCTGTGTGAGATTGTTACCTCAGAGCGGTCTTGCAGTCTCCCTGTGTGAGCCAGGTGAGTCGGGTGAGCTCATGTAGTATGTTTCCCAGCACCAGTCCTCGAGTACCTCCCAACAGCACACATTTTTGTTGGAGTTGTTTGGGGTACTCAAGCACTGAAGTTGGGAAACACTGTATTACATCAAAGTTTTAGAGCTTTCTTGGTTGAAAAACAAATCTGGTAAAGATACAGTATGTTCACTAATAGCCCTATTCGTACGTGACTAAAAATGTGTCCAATTGCAGGAAATGAACTCGACAACATAAGAAAAAAAATGTCCGTTTGAGGTCGCAAGATGGGCTTTGTATGGATGTGGGCACGCAGATCCACGAGCCACTGTGGCACTTTTTATGGCCCCCACCCACATCAGTTTTAGAGCTTTCTTGGTTGAAAAACTAATCTGGTAAAGATATAGTATGTTCACTAATAGCCCTATTCATACGAGACTAGTAGTACTATAGAACGTTCGTTATGTGATCATTACCCCAGCATGTCCGTTTTGCAGTGATCGATTGGGATGGGATGAGTTTTCCCAAACTGTCCTTGTAGTTATTTTTTTTCCCTGATTCAAAATTATGACGGAAGCCTGGAGGCTCCTTTAGGTGTGAAGATATTTCATGTCTATTGATAACCTAATGGCCTTCAGTTTGGAGAAAGTCAAAATAATAATGCATGTCAACACTTCTTTTAAAAGAGAAGTATGGCAAGTTGATATGACAAAACAGATCCTTCATCTGTAGGCTACATGCATAGCACTTTGTTTTAAGCATCAATTTGTTCCCATTTTCTTCCCCAAACTGGATGCAGCACCTGTTTTAAACTCTGTAATATCCCTCAAAACACAGGGATGACGATTCACACGGTATACGTATTATCACAGGGATGACGATTCACGCGGTATACGTATTATCACAGGGATGACGATTCACGCGGTATACGTATTATCACAGGGATGACGATTCACACAGGGATGACGATTCACACGGTATTATCACAGGGATGACGATTCACACGGTATACGATATCACGATTCACACGGTATACGTATTATCACAGGGTATCACGCGGTATACGTATCACAGGGATGATCACAGGGATCACAGGGACGATTCACGCGTATACGTATCACAGGGATGACGATTTAGTATTATCACAGGGATGACGATTCACGCGGTATACGTATTAGCACAGGGATGACGATTCACACGGTATACGTATTATCACAGGGATGACGATTCACGCGGTATACGTATTATCACAGGGATGACGATTCACGCGGTATACGTATTATCACAGGGATGACGATTCACACGGTATACGTATCACAGGGATGACGATTCACAGGTATTATCACAGGGATGACGATTCACACGGTATACGTATTATCACAGGGATGACGATTCACACGGTATACGTATTAGCACAGGGATGACGATTCACACGGTATACGTATTAGCACAGGGATGACGATTCACACGGTATACGTATTAGCACAGGGATGACGATTCACACGGTATACGTATTAGCACAGGGATGACGATTCACACGGTATACGTATTAGCACAGGGATGACGATTCACACGGTATACGTATTAGCACAGGGATGACGATTCACACGGTATACGTATTAGCACAGGGATGACGATTCACACGGTATACGTATTAGCACAGGGATGACGATTCACACGGTATACGTATTATCAGAGGACCTGGGAGTTTGCTGGAAAAGTAACATGGCAGATTCGGGCAGGACTAAAACAACAGATATGGTGATTTGTGCTTGGGCATACTTAAGACACCTCTGAAATGGCTGTTGAGATACTTCTGCAGAACGCCAGACTAGGTTTCAGTTTAACACCACTGCATTTCACAACATCCCATGTTTTGGCAGTTTCACTTTGAGGTTAGCTTTGCAATGCTGTGATGTTCAGTACACAGGTGTCCTTCCTCTAAACGCAGCTCTCGCTGTATATACGCCATCATGCCGAGCAAATAGAAGTTAGATGTCAAAGAGGAACAGGTGCTTTCGTGACATCAAACCCCATCTCGCAAACGGTTGGCGCCATGTAAAGTGTTGATTCTCGCCACGATACCAGCAGCAGTTTTCCTGTGTTATCGGGTCAGATTCAAGCTTCCTGTTGCTCCACCAACTGCGTAGTGCAACATTGCTCTGAGTCACCCCACACAACTCTTCGTCTTATTTTAATATCTCACCCAAGAAAGCACTTCAGGAACAACATTCTGAATTGCACCGTAATGCTCAGATATTAATAGGAATGAAAATGACCCTGTTGAAAACTTCAACATTGTCTTTGTAGTGACGTGCACTATAAATGGTGGTTTCCAGTCTGTGTTTTTCAAGGCCCTTTGCGATAAGGGCTAGTGCAAATGCTCTATTGTTTCCACTGAGACATTACCATACATGCATGTAGGGTTTTTAAGCCTGAGAACAAGGCCACACCTCCAGTGGTTGAATATCTATGGAGTCAGCTTATTAGTAAGTTGATTGCCAATTGGCTTACCAGTTCAAATGTTGGTCAACTCATTTCATATTAATTTACCTCGGGTGAAAAGAATAAAGAGTACTTCATCATTTCAAGCAGCAATACTCTGCTCATTGATTACTCAGAGTGCCTGTGGGTGTTCAATTCACATCTTTCCACTATAGCCAATGTCCCAAATTTAGAATGCCAATGATGATTAAAACAAACTCTGTGACCCTTAATTACTGTCTACCCATTTAATGAGTATTGATGGCAGCGTAGGCATCTGGGATACCATTCACCCTCAGGCACTCTGGGTAATCATCATTATGCTCTGTGCTTGTCATATTGTGTGTATGTGTCGTGTACGCGTAGTGATTTACTTGCAACTTTTCTGGGGTATATTGCAAGCTTTTGATTTGATCCCATCACTTCATATGAGATGGAATACTGTGCTCCCTCCATCTCTTCGCACAGTAGGCCAACTTCATCATTTTCAAAGTCAGGGTGGCTTAGCCATCTAATGTCAGCCCTGACATTGATACAGTATGGAGCAATGTGTGTGGGTGGGTCTGTGCTTGTCCTGTGCGCATGCCCCAACTGCCAATTCCTCAAAGACAGACCTTAATTGTCACTACTAAGCGCCAAAACCATCAAATGCAGCTGAAACCATCAAATGTAGCTAAACACATCACATTTAGCAAAAACCCGGCCCAATCAATATGTGCAAATGATTAGAGCGCTGAGAAAAACTGTTCAGTGTGGTAGTCATTTTTCCCTGGAAGGGTTGCGACTACTGCTACCCCTGCTTCTGCTACCCCTGCTACTTCTACCGCTGCTACTGCTACCCCTACTACTACTACTGCTACCCCTGCTACAGCTACTGCTACTACTACCGCTGCTACTTCTACCCCTACTACTACCGCTACTACCACTGATACCCCTGGTACTGCTACCCCTGCTACTACCGCTACTACCACTGCTACTGCTACCCCTGCTACTACTACTACCCCTGCTACAGATACTGCTACTACTACCACTGCTACTGCTACCCCTGCTACTACCGCTGCTGCTACTACCGCTGCTGCTACTACCGCTGCTGCTACTACCGCTGCTGCTACTACCGCTGCCACCGCTACTACTACTACCGCTGCTACTACTACTACTACTGCTACTGCTACCGCTGCTACTACTACTACTGCTACCGCTGCTCCTACTACTGCTACCCCTGCTGCTACTACTACTGCTGCTACAGCCACCCCTGCTACTACTGCTGATACTGCTACCCCTGCTGCTACTACTACCGCTACTACTACTGCTACCCCTGCTGCTGCTACTGCTACCCCTGCTACTACCGCTGCTGCTACTACCGCTGCCACCGCTACTACTATTACTACCGCTGCTACTACTACTACTACTACTGCTACCGCTGCTACTACTACTACTACTACTGCTACCGCTGCTACTACTACTACTACTACTGCTACCGCTGCTACTACTACTACTGCTACCGCTGCTACTACTGCTACCGCTGCTACTACTGCTACCGCTGCTACTACTACTACTGCTACCGCTGCTACTACTACTACTGCTACCTACTACTGCTACCGCTGCTACTACTACTACTGCTACCGCTGCTACTACTACTACTGCTACCGCTGCTACTACGACTGCTACCGCTGCTACTACTACTGCTACCGCTGCTACTACTACTACTGCTACCGCTGCTACTACTACTACTACTACTGCTACCGCTGCTGCCGCTGCTACTACTGCTACCACTGCTACCACTGCTACCGCTGCTACTACTACTGCTACCGCTGCTACTACTACTGCTACCGCTGCTACTACTACTACCGCTACCCCTGCTGCTACTACTACCGCTGCTCCTACTACTGCTACCCCTGCTACTGCTACCCCTGCTGCTACTACTACTGCTGCTACAGCCACCCCTGCTACTACTGCTGATACTGCTACCCCTGCTGCTACTACTACCGCTACTACTACTGCTACCCCTGCTGCTGCTGCTACTACTACTGCTACCCTTGCTACCGCTGCTACTACTACTACTGCTACCGCTGCTACTACTGCTACCGCTGCTACTACTGCTACCGCTGCTACTACTATTGCTGCCACTACTACTACTACTGCTACCGCTACTACTACTGCTACCGCTGCTACTACTACTACTACCGCTACCCCTGCTGCTACTACTACCGCTGCTCCTACTACTGCTACCCCTGCTACTGCTACCCCTGCTGCTACTACTACTGCTGCTACAGCCACCCCTGCTACTACTGCTTATACTGCTACCCCTGCTGCTACTACTACCGCTACTACTGCTACCCCTGCTGCTGCTGCTACTACTACTGCTACCCTTGCTACCGCTGCTACTACTGCTACCGCTGCTACTACTGCTACCGCTGCTACTACTACTGCTACCGCTGCTACTACTACTGCTGCCACTACTACTGCTGCCACTACTACTACTGCTACCCCTGCTGCTCCTACTACCGCTGCTCCTACTACTGCTACCCCTGCTACTGCTACCCCTGCTGCTACTACTACTGCTGCTACAGCCACCCCTGCTACTACTGCTGATACTGCTACCCCTGCTGCTACTACTACCCCTACTACTGCTACTACTGCTGCTGCTGCTACTACTACTACCTTTCTGTGAAATGTGTACTTACGAGCCCTTTCCCAACAATGCAGAGTTCAAAAGTAAGACATTTGCTGAAAAAAAATTGTTATTGTTTTACTAATTCCAACACTAGGCCCACCCAGTGGTCTGAGGCACTGCTTCAGTGCTGGCTGTGCTATTAGAAATCCTGGTTCGAGTCCAGGCTCTGTCGCAGCCGGCCGCGACCGGGAGACCCATGGGGCGGAGCACAATTGGCCCAGCATAGTCCGGGTTAGGGGAGGGTTTGGCCGGCAGGAATGTCCTTGTCCCTTCGCGCTCTAGTGACTCTTGTGGCGGGCCAGGCGCATGCACGCTGACACGGTCGCCAGGTGTACGGTGTACTGATTAAGCGGGCATTGTGTCAAGAAGCATTGTGGCTTGGTTGGGTTGTGTTTTGTAGGACGCGCAGCTCTCGACCTTCGTCTCTCCCGAGTCTGTACGGGAGTTGCAGAGATGGGACAGGACTGTAACTACCAATTAGATACCACGAAATTGGGGAGAAAAAGTAAATACGGCTATATGCAAGGGCTACCGGTACGGAGTCAATGTGCAGGGGTACGAGGTAAATGAGGGTGTGTGTTTGCCTACCCTCACCACCTGGGGGCTGCAGAAAGTCCAGTATCCAGTCGCAGAGAGAGGTGTTCAGTCCCAGGGACCTTAGCTTAGTGATGAGCTTGGAGGACACTATGGTGTTGAACGATGAGCTGTAGAAAATGAACAGCATTCTCAGGTAGGTATTCCTTTTCCATTTCCCACCTGGAGAAATGTGGAGTGCAATTGAGATTGCATCATCTGTGGATCTGTTGGGGTGGTATGCGAATTGGAGTGGGTCTAGGCTAGGGTGTCTGAGATGGTGTTGATGTGAGCTATAACCAGCTTTTCAAAGCATTTCATGGCTACAGATGTGAGTGCAATTGTTTGGACATGATTTAAAAAGAAACACACATGTGAATAACTTATGTAAATTAGATTGTTCTATATTTTTCAATACATTTTGCAAACATTTCTAAAAACGTGTTTTCACTTTGTCATTATGGGGTGTTCGTGTAGATGTGAGAAGAGAGATTATTTTAAAACATTTTGAATTCCGGCTGTAAGACAACAAAATAATTCAAGGGTATGAATACTTTCTGAAGGCACTGTTATTGTTCAGAAATGGGTTAGTGCTGACAATCCATCGATAGTGGCTACATTTAATCTGCCCAAATTCGCCTGGAAGGCGGTTTATTTAGATGAAACTACCATTTTGTGTGCATTTATTCCCCCATACATTATATGTTATACATTATATGTTCACGTCATACACACATTCACACCCTTAAAGGTGTGATCTGCAGTTGCTGTATCCATTTTTAGACTTTTGAATTAATGATGTACAGTGGGGCAAAAAAGTATTTAGTCAGCCACCAATTGTGCAAGTTCTCCCACTTAAAAAGATGAGGCCTGTAATTTTCATCATAGGTACACTTCAACTATGACAGACAAAATGAGAAAAAAAAATCCAGAAAATCACATTGTAGGATTTTTTAACAAATTTATTTGCAAATTATGGTGGAAAATAAGTAAATTAATTAATTAAAAAATCCTACAATGTGATTTTCTGGATATTTCATTTTCTAATTTTGTCTGTCATAGTTGAAGTGTACCTATGATGACAATTACAGGCCTCTCATCTTTTTAAGTGGGAGAACTTGCACAATTGGTGGCTGACTAAATACTTTTTTGCCCCACTGTATACCCATTGATTTTTGAAGAATATATTTTACTCATTTGTTTGTAAACAAACACTGTATAGCCTCGAACTTTAATTGTTAGATCATAGATAGTCAGTCCTTGTATCCGTAGCTCTGTCTGTGTTTGAGGTTACATTGCCCCATCCCTCAGCTCTTTACCAAATCAATGGCAGGGTGGCACTTGCTATTGTTTGAACTGCAGATTGCCACTTTAAATCATCCTTCCAGAATGAGTGCCTGTTCATTAGGCTAAAATGAACGTCAGTCATGGTTCTCACGGCATTGAGTGAAGTCAATAGAAGTCGTCCTGACTGCGGCCTTTTTACAGTGAACAGTCAAGTACTGTACCGCTCTACCTTTTGTCTCTCCTAAGAGCTATTGACCTGCTGCTCACGTTTTACCGGGCTGTGTATGAAGTATGCACTTCTTTTGTGTTTGGGGCACATTTGGGTTGCTAGTTTTGTGCATGTGTGTTAAGTCTTGACGGCCTGTGTATGATTAATTTTGTGAATATGTTTAGTTAATGATAACGTTACGTACGTGATAGACAACAGAGCGCACTCTCTCTTAAATTCTCTCATTTTTAAACGAACTGCTCATTATGCGCTCAACTATAATACATGCTCACACACACACACGCAGATATAGACATGCACACATATAACAGGACTGACTCAATGAGCCACACACACATGTAGAGTAAATCCTACGAGGACAGTGAGCATCTGCTCCCTAGTGTTGACACTGCAGCCTGATGAATATTACACTGTCTGTCTCTGAGTGCGTGTCCATGGAAGTTGAACCTACAGGATGCGGACCATGCCGCCACCATGCACCAGAGGGAAAGAGGGGTAAAAACACACACAGAATACACTATCAATCACCAGTCCCTAGTACACACACCCTCACTCACAGAATAAAACTATCAATCACCACTCCCTAGTACACACACACACACACACACACACACACACACACACACACACACACACCCTCACTCACACAAGCTCACATTACAGTATTTTAATGCATGGATCCATCAGTGCTGATTTGAGTGTTTACGGGAACAAGAAAGGACGCTGAAACAAGCAGAAACACTCGCTTCTCCTTCCTAGCCTTTCTGAAACACAATCAATGTCTTTGACCTTGTATTGTATCAGCCCAGCCACTATCAGCCCTCTGTGGGCTGGGTCTCTGCTATTAACAGTAGAACCGCTGGGCCTCTGAACCCCCCTTCATTCCAATGAGCAGTCTGACTGCAACATTCTAACTGTAATTAATACATTTCATATATGCTATTGCGATATTAATAATTTGGTTGCGTTTATGAAAGTCTTGGGTAACATTACAATACTGTAGGCTATATGTAAACAACATATTACAACTGTGAAACAGAACATGTGTTGGAATGCGGTAAGAGCATCTTTTTATAATGACGCACAGTCAAATGATGAAAACATAAGTAGCCTAAACATCACTTTAAGCACCAAGTGTGCTTGATAAATAGTGAAAATCAGCACAGAAGCAATTATTATAATGAATGTGTCAGTATGACAGCAGTCAAAAAATGTAAATTATTGTCAGCTCGTGCTGAAATGGTGTGCATCTTCAGGCAATGGCATCAATCGGAGCATGCCCATGTCACATAAACAATGAAAGATGGTGAGTGGGTTGCTGATGTTTTATGCTTGGAATGTAAGGCCAGCTCTCTGGGATGATATTTTGTGCTGACAATAGCCCGTAGCATTGTCATCATTTAATTTTCTAGTGGCACGCCCGTGCTCAGTGCGCATCATTCTCAGTGCGCATCATTCTGTTTTTATTTTTTATGTTTTAGATTATAATTATAATAGATCAATATGATAGAATGGGACACTGTTCATTCACAATTTGATTATATAATTATGCATAGTTCTCTTCCACTCGCTCGTTATCTCACCCAATCTCCCCTTTCTTCCCCATCATACTGACACTTTATTGCTTAGTTACGAGCCCTTTTCCAACAATGTTCTCTCCTCACCGTTTCATTTGCTGTTATGTGTGAAATTAGTTTCTGTGTGGTTTAGGTTCGATTCCTGGCTGTGTTACAGCCAGGCGTGACCGGGAGCCCCATGGGGTGGCACACAATTGGCCCAGCGTCGTCTGGGTTAGAAGGTTTAGCCGGTGGTCTTTCCTTGGCTGGGTACATCTCTAAAAGCTATCCCCACCTGGATTGTGCAACATTTATCAATTATTCTTTTCAAAAAGCTCTGTAAAATTGTTGTCATTGCTAGACAACCATTTTCAGGTCTTGCCCTAGATTTTGAAGTACAGAATATTTTTTCAAAACTAACTTGGCCACTCAGGAACATTCTCTGTCTTCTTGGAAAGCAACTCAAGTGCAGATTTGGCTTTGTGTTTTAGGGTAATGTCCTGCTGAATGGTAAACTCATCTCTGTGTCTGGCGGAAAGCCGACTGAATCAGGTTTTCCTCTAGGATTTTGCCTGTGCTTAGCTCCATGTCTTTTTTATCCTGAAAAAGTCCCCAGTCCTTAACGATTACAAGCATATCCATACCATGATGCAGCCACCACTATGCTTGGAAATATGGGGAGTGGTACTCAATAAAGTGTTGTGTTGGATTTGCCTCAAACATTACATATTGTATTCTGGACAAAAAGTGAATTGCTTTGCCTCATTTGTGCAGTATTACTTTAGTGCCTTGTGGCAAACAGAATATATGTATTGGAATATTTGCATTCTGTACATCCTTCTTTTCACTCTGTCAGTAAGGTTAGTATTGTGGAGTAACTTCAATGTTGTTGATCCAGCCTCAGTTTTATCCTATCACCGCCATTAAAGTCTGTAACTGTTTTAGTCACCATTGGCTTCATGGTGAAATCCCTTAGAGGTTTCCTTCCTCTCCGGTACTGAGTTAAGTGTGCCTGTATTCTTTGTGGTGACAGGTTGTATTGATACACCATCCAAAGTGTAATTCTTAACTTCACCATGCTCAAAGGGATATTCAATGTCTGTATCCATCTACCAATAGGTGCCCTTCTATGTGAGGCATTGGAAAACCTCTCTGGTCTTTGTGGTTGAATCTGTGTTTGAAATTGAATGCTCGACTAAAACCTTACAGATTATTGTATGTGTGGGGTACAGAGATGAGGTAGTCATTTAAAAAAAGCATGTTAAACACTGTTAATACACACAGTGAGTCCATGCAACGTGTGTGGCTTAAGCTAATTCTTACTCCTGAATTTATTTAGGCTTGACATAACAAATATGTTGAATCCTTATTGACTCTACATTTGAGCTTTTCATTTTTAATTCATTTGTAAAAATACAAATAAAACACAATTCCACTTTGACATGATGTGGTATTTTGTGTAGGCCAGTGACAGAAATCTCAATTGAATCATTTTTAAATTCAGGCTGTAACACAACAAAATGTGGAAAAAGTCAAGGGGTGTGAATACTCTATGAAGGCACTGTCAAAAGTAGTGAATTGTATAAGGAAAAGGGTGCCATTTTAGATATTTTGTTATGTGTTTCCTGCCGTAATGAAAAGCTTTGCAGTCCACTGGTTTAGCAGGGCATGGCTTGTACACAACATTAGCGATGCAAAGGGTCGGGAACTTTCCAGTACATTTCAGGAATTTTTTTCTAAAGTTTTCCATGGGAAGTTAAGCCTTGGAATTTGGAATTTTACTTAAATTCATCAATTGTGGGATACACACAAGGCAATTCTAGGTCTTGTGGCATATTTTGGTTAAACTATCCCAAATTCAATGGAATTGCAACCCTCTGCATGCACAGTGCATTCTTCCATCACATGTACAGCTGATTCTCAAGATCTCGAACACTAATGAGATGCTATTGAGTCCACACTACTACACTGTCTGAGCCAAGGACTACATGTTTTCTGGAAAGTTTTGATTACAATACTGGGTCGGGTGAATATATTTTATGACATGATTTTTTTTGTTAACTAGTAAATAGTAGCTTACAGCAAAGTGTATTTAAATATTTTCAAACTTGTTAACAATTTCTGCAAGTTAGTTTATGCTACCATGTGGGTTTTAGCTTGCTTGAGCCTTGGGTCACCTTAAATTACATTTTTGAGTATTGAATCAGATGGCTCATTCATCACAAAGCCCACTGAAATTGAGAACTTATTTTCTTATCTTGCCAATTAAAAAGTAATTAAACTTAGGTATGACATGCCAGCAACAAACGCTGACACTACACATCCAAGTATATCGGACCAAATTATGAAAGACAAGAATTGTAATTTTGAATTCCTTAAAACCTCTCTGGGATATGTGGGACGGTAGCATCCCACCTGGCCAACATCCAGTGAAAATGCAGAGCACCAAATTCAAATAAATTACTATAAAAATAACTTTGAAATCACACATTCAATATACCAAATTAAAGCTACACTTGTTGAGAATCCAGCCAACGTCTGTCTCAGATTTTAAACATGCTTTACGGCGAAAGCAAACTATGCTATTATCTGAGGATAGCACCCCAGTAAACAAAGATAAAAAAATATATATTTTAATCCTGCAGGCACGACACAAAAAGTAGAAATAAAAATTTAATTCATGCCTTCCCTTTGACGAGCTTCTTCTGTTGGCACTCCAATATGTCCCATAAACATCACAAATGGTCCTTTTGTTCGATTAATTCCGTCGATATACGTTTGTTCCAGAAGAACACCGGTTCCAACTTGCGCAATGTGACTACAAAATATCTCAAAAGTTACCTGTAAGCATTGTCCAAACATTTCAAACTACTTTTGTAATACAACTTTAGGTATTTTTTAACGTAAATAATCGATACAATTGAAGACGGGATATACTGGAGGATAACAAAGTGGAGCGTGTTTTCAGGTCACGCGCCTTCAACGAAGAGTACTCTTCCCTCGAGCCTCATTCTGAATAGTGTTACTTCTTCATTTCTCAAAGGAAAAACCTCAACCAATTTCTAAAGACTGTTGACATCCAGTGGAAGCGATGGGAACTGCAAGAAAGTCAATTAGAAATTGGATTGGATTCCCAATGAAAACCCATTGAAAAGAGTGACCTCAACAAAAAAAATCTGAAAGGTTTTTCCTCTGGGTTTTGCCTGCCAAATAAGTTCTGTTATACTCATAGATGTAATTCAAACAGTTTTAGGAACTTCAGAGTGTTTTCTATCCAATACTAATAATATGTATATCTTAGCTTTGTGAAAATACTGCCCCCTGTCACAAAGAAGTTAGTCAGTGTGGAAGAGGTGAAAATATGATTGTCTATCAACAATGACAAGCCACTGGGGTCTGACAATCCGGATGGATAATAGCAGACGATAATGCCACTCCTATTTGCCACATCTTCAATTTAAGCCTACTGGAGAACGTGTGTCCTCAGGCCTGGAGAGAAGCTAAAGTCATTCCGCTACCTAAGAATAGTAAAGCCCCCTTTACTGGCTCAAATAGCAGAGCAATCAGCCTGTTACCAACCCTTAGTAAACTTCTGGAAAAAATTGTGTTTGACTAGATACAATGCTATTTCACAGTAAACAAATTGACAACAGAATTTCAGCATGTTTATAGGGAAGGACACTCGACAAGCACAGCACTTACATAAATGACTGATGGTTGGCTGAGAGAAATTTATGATAAAATGATTGTGGAGGCTGACTTGTTAGACTTCAGTGCAGCTTTTGACATTATCGATCATAGTCTGCTGCTGGAAAAATGTATGTGTTATGGCTTTACACCCCCTGCTATAATGTGGATAAAGAGTTACTTGTCTAACAGAACACAGAGGGTGTTCTTTAATGGAAGCCTCAAATATAGTCCAGTTAGAATCAGGAATTCCCCAGGGTAGCTGTTTAGGCCCCTTACTTTTTCAATTTTTACTAACGACATGCCACTGACTTTGAGTGAAGCCAGAGTGTCTATGTATGCAGATGACTCAACACTATACACAACAGCTACTACAGCCACTGCAATTACTGCAGCACTCAACAAAGAGTTGCAGTTAGTTTCAGAGTGGGTGTCAATGAATACAGTCGTGGCCAAAAAGTTTGAGAATGACATTAATTTCCACAAAGTTTGCTGCTTCATTGTCTTTAGATATTTTTGTCAGATGTTACTATGGAATACGGAAGTATAATTACAAGCATTTCATAAGTGTCAAAGGCTTTTATTGACAATTACAGGAAGTTGATGCAAAGAGTCAAGATTTGCAGTGTTGACCCTTCTTTTTCAAGACCTCTGAAAACCGCCCTGGCATGCTGTCAATTAACTTCTGGGCCACATCCTGACTGATGGCAGCCCTTTCTTGCATTATCAATGCTTGGAGTGTGTCAGAATTTGTGGGTTTGTCCACCCGCCTCTTGAGGATTGACCACAAAGTCTCAATGGGATTAAGGTCTGGGGAGTTTCCTGGCCATGGACCCAAAATCTCAATCTATATTTGTTTTCTCCTGAGCCACTTAGTTTATCACTTTTGCCTTATGACTAAGTGCTCCATCGTGCTGGAAACTGTTCCTGGATGGTTGGAAGAAGTTGCTCTCGGAGGATGTGTTTGTACCATTCTTTATTCATGGCTGTGTTCTTAGGAAAAATTGTGAGTGAGCCCACTCCCTTGGCTGAGAAGCAACCCCACACATGAATGGTCTCAGGATGCTTTACTGTTGTCATGACACAGGACTGATTGTAGCACAATTCTCCGGACAAGCTTTTTTTCTGGATGCCCAAAACAAAGGGATTCATCAGAGAAAAATAACTTTACCCCAGTCCTTAGCAGTCCAATCCCTGTACCTTTTGCAGAATATCAGTCTGACCCTGATGTTTTTCCTGGAGAGAAGTGGCTTCTTTGCTGCCCTTCTTGACACCAGGCCATCCTCCAAAAGTCTTCACCTCACTGTGCATGCAGATGCACTCACACCTGCCTACTACCATTCCTGAGCAAGCTCTGTACTGGTGGTGCCCCGATCCCGCAGCTGAATCAACTTTAGGAGATGGTCCTGGCTCTTGCTGGACTTTCTTGGGTGCCCTGAAGCCGCCTTGACAACAATTGAACCGCTCTCCTTGAAGTTCTTGATGATCCGATAAATGGTTGATTTAGGTGCAATCTTACTGGCAGCAATATCCTTGTCTGTGAAGCCCTTTTTGTGCAAAGCAATGATAACAGCACGTGTTTCCTTGCAGGTAACCATGATTGACAAAGGAATAACAATGATTCCAAGCACCACCCTCCTTTTTGAAGCTTCCAGTCTGTTATCCGAACTCAATCAGCATAACAGAATGATCTCCATTATTGTCCTCGTCAACACTCACACCTGTGTTAACGAGAGAATCACTGACATGATGTCAGCTGGTCCTTTTGTGGCAGGGCTGAAATGCAGTGGAAATATATTTTTTGGCGATTCATTTCATTTGCATGGCAAAGAGGGACTTTGCTATTCATCTGATCACTCTTCAAACATTCTAGAGTATATTCAAATTGTACAAACTGAGGCAGCAGACTTTGAAAAGTAATATTTGTGTAATTCTCAACTTTTGGCCATGACTAAGTTAGCCCTGGATTGTAAACTGTCATGGTCAAAACATATTGATGCAGTAGTAGCTAAGATGGGGAGAAGTCTGTTTTATAATGAAGCGATGCTCTGCCTTAACAACACTATCAACAAGGCAGGTCCTACAGGCCCTAGTTTTGTCGCACCTGGACTACTGTTCAGTCGTGTGGTCAGGTGCTACAAAAAAGGACTTAGGAAAATTGCAATTGGCTCAGAACAGGACAGCATGGCTGGGCCTTGGATGCACGCAGAGAGCTAATCTTCATAATATGCATGTCAATCTCTCCTGGCTGAAAGTGAAGGTAAAATTTAAAATTTGATTTATTAAAACAGATTTTAAAAAGCACCTTGTGGGGACTGTGAAGCAACACAAGCATTGGCACACACATGCATACACACGATAACATACGCACTATACATACACATGGATTTAGCACTGTAGATATGTGGAAATGGTGGAGTAGGGGCCTGAGGGCACACAGTGTATTGTGAATGTATTGTAATGTTTTTAAAATTGAATAAATTGCCTTTATTTTGCTGGACCCCAGGAAGAGTAGCTGCTGCTTTGGCTGCAGCTAATGGGGATCCATAATAAAATACAAAACTGAGTGTTAATTCACCTGTTACCACACATTTCATTTTAAAACATTCATCTTACAAAGGAGTTGTTTAATCTAACTGCTTAACTATTTATATCTACATGGAATTGTATTTTTTTTTTTTTTTTTTTACAACAACAACAAAAAAATCTTTACAGGAAAATGCCACGGGCACTATCTGATGTGTGGATACATTTCCCTGCTGCTAATGTAGAAGGAAAAGCTGTGTACATTTGCAAATGCTGTGCCAAATCATATGTGAAGAATGCAACAACGATGCAGAATCATCTGGCCAAGTGCATAAAGTTCCCTCAATGCTCACAACAAGAAACCTCTGAAAGTCCCTATACTTCTATTCGAGGTGAAAATGATGAATCCGATGACTTATCGATAGCAACAGCTCATGGTCCTCCTTTTGTTTACTCAATGGTGCAGAGATCAACAAGGCCTATGGTGTTATCACTAACGTGTCTCGCCAACTTGGCCTGAATGAGGGCAAGGTTCTTGGCAGTTCTTGGCATCCAAATCCCACCAACTTCAGCCGCCTCAGAGCGCAACTAGTCCTTGTTTGGGAACACACACACACACACACATACACAACAAAGCACGCATCAGGTTGACCAATACAAGGGTTGAAAAATTGGTGGCCATCCTGGCAAAGTTGAGGCTTTTTGAACCTGGCAACGAGCCATTCTCAACGAGGTTGGAACGTGACAGTGAAAATGAGGGCTCAGAGTCTGTTCAAGAGGTGGACATTGAGTAGGTCCAGGGAGAAGACATGGAAGCATGAGAGGAAGACAACCAAAGCATTAGTTTCTAAACTATCATTTTACAGATGTATGCTGAACACGTTTTGGGGAGATACGATGGATCATTCAACATTCCCTTTTGTTGTTTAGTGAAATCATCCCATGTGAAGAGTCAACTCGTAATTAAATAGTTTTTAAAATATATTTATAGGAAGGATTATTTTATTTTCCACCATAATTTGCAAATAAATTCATTAAAAATCCCCCTACAATGTGATTTTCTGGATTTTCTTTTTCTCATTTTGTCTGTCATAGTTGAAGTGTACCTATGATAAATTACAGGCCTCTCATCTTTTTAAGTGGGAGAACTTGCACAATTGGTGGCTGACTAAATACTTTTTTTGCCCCACTGTAATATGGTAAATATATCCAATGCAAAAAACATTGACATTTAAATGGTATTAATATTAATTTGCATATATTTCCGTTAATTCCCACGGAAAGTTTCCACCTCCTGAATATTCCCCAAAATGTGCAACCCTACACAACATTGACCTGAGTGACCGGTAACTACTGAAGAATTTCCCATTTTGTAAACGGCTCATGCTTTCTGCTTAATGTGTAACCCTTTTTTCTTTTGTCTTCTCGTCAGTCACTCCATGCAGTACTTAGCTTTGATGTTGTGATATGTTTTGCTGTAGTGACCCATTATAAGCCACTGGATTTCCTGATTGTGGATTTGTTAAAGGGCAAAAAAACTGTTTGTTTTTAGAGTTATAAGTAGTTTATCAACATCCCTTCAAATACACTGACACCACTCACCATTTTATACAGCCTGGTATGGTTCCTAACCCTTTACCCCTCGCCCCTCTCCAGTGGTGGACCGCCAGGGCTGCGACCCCCACACTCGCTTCGTGGTGCCTCCCCGGACGGGGCACTGGGTGGCCCTGCTGCAGCGCGGCAACTGCACCTTCAAGGAAAAGATCCTCAAGGCCTCGGCCTTCAACGCCTCCGCCGTGCTCATCTACAACAACAACTCCAAGGAGGACACTGTCAAGATGGGCCACGAAGGTGAGGTCACATAGTGTCATTCAAATGGGTTGTTTATACGGCTACGGCACTTAACTGTTAATTTGCTCCAGCGGCGCCATACTATTATGGCTGACCCTGTAAAACAACAAATTTCACTGCAGCTATACAGTGTATGTGACAACAAAACATCAAATTAAAATGTATTAATTGTATGGCTTGGAATTTTTATATGGCTTAAGGACTATGTATGGCTTGTATATGGGTTTTGATTTGACTCATATAAAACAAATCCACGGAGGACGATGTCTAGATGTATTCATATGGGTTATTATCCATATGGCTTATGCATGAACAGGTAGTCATATTCTTATGGGTACGTATGGCTTGGCCTATTTATGAGGTTCATTGTTTTATACATCGTATTCATCTGGCTTGTTTGTATGGCTCTTGTTATGTGGTGTTCTAGCCAGCTAGCCTGCTGTGTTGGTGAAGTTAGCATTTAGCTCTTTTTATATGGTGCTTATAGCCAGCTAGCCTGCTGTGTTGGTGAAGTTAGCATTTAGCTCTTGTTATATGGTGTTCTAGCCTGCTGTGTTGGTGGTGAAGCTAGCATTTAGCTCTTGTTATATGGTGTTATAGCCAGCTAACCTGCTGTGTTGGTGGGTGTATGGCATTATATTGCCTGCCAAGGGTCATTTGATAGTGTGGTGGGGTGGGGGGATATAGCAGTCATAGTGCAGTGTGTTTGTTGTTTGTGGCTGCAGGGGACAGTAGAGGGGACAGACAGTGTGGCTGTCTGAAGGACATGGAGACTGACTCCTGCGTGCTGGACCTCAGCCACAATCACAGCCAAACACCAACACAGCCAGCAGGCTTGGGTATGGCCAGTGTACTGTCACACTGCAACACTCACAGATGCACACACACACACGTGGGCCAACACGGGCACACAAACATATTTAGTCACAGCTGTCTCTTTCTCTCCTTCGCTTCACATGTGTTTCTTCCTACTCACTCTCTGTCATTGCTACCGTCACTGTCTCAGCTTATTTTGGCCACAATGTAAAGTTGTATGAGTAAAGTCAGACTTTCTGACCTTTTGATCACAATTTTTTCCATGAAGCTTGTCTAAAAACAACATCCAATATAACCAGATACTTGAATGAGTCTCCTGTATGAGTGAGTGATTGACAGTAGCTGACGGCTAGCCTAGAGCTGTTTTGCACGTCACCTTAGCGTCACCCCACCCCAGGGGATAGCCTGAGCTAATTCACGCTAGAGTTGAAAAGCCTGCATGAATGAGACGATAAAGAAAGATTCTAGTGAAGAGAGAATGAGGGGGGGTGGGAGCTGGTGTAGAATCACTATAGCACTGAGTACCTGATCGTTGGGAATGTATAACCTTTATTTAACTAGCCAAGTCAGTTAGGAACAAATTCTTATTTACAATGACGGCCTACCCCACCCAAATCCGGACGACACTGGGCCAATTGTGCGCCGCCCTATGGGACTCCCAATCAAAGCCGGATATGATACAGCCTGGATTCGAACCAGGGACTGTAGTGACACCTCTTGCTCTGAGATGCAGTGCCTTAGACCGCTGCACCACTCGGGAGCCCAGGCAGGCAGACAGTGGTGGTTAGAAGACAGGAAACGGGAGGAGCGAGGAAAAAAAAAATACTGAGAAGAAGCGAGAGAGGGGATGAAAGAAAACAAAGTGAGAAATATTATATAGCATCCATAGACCAGGTAAGCCATGCAGACTGGTTGAGTCTTGCAGTGGTAGGAGAAGCAAGGGAAAGGGAGGGAGGAAATGGGAGGGGTAGAGAAGAGTCAGAAGGTGTGACAGCACTATCTGGGTGGGATCGATGGGCTGTTTATAAATATAGAAGGAGCCCCATGACTCATTTATAAGGTCATTTTCTACCATGAACGAACAGCGGAATGCTGATAGTTCCCCCGAGCGCATACTATACAGTATCGATTGTTGTTTGCCTGAAAAGCACATAATTTATCACGGGTGGGAATTTATTTATTAATGTCATGGAATATGGGATATGCTGTATATGGATTTGACTTTGAAGGTAGAAGAATCACAGCTGTGGCGTGTGTGGGGAGGGTGTATGCGTGTTGTGCACATATTTGTGTGTGTTTTAGTGCAGCAGCAGCACTGATACAGTGCAAGAGGGATAAGGCCATACCAGAGATGATACGTGGAGATATGCGTCAAAGATAGACATCAGTCTTGCACAAGAAGGCACACTGACAACCAATCTAACTGCCTGTAGCTCAGGCCCTGAAGCAAGGATATGCATATTATTGGTACCATTTGAAAGGAAACAATGTTTTTATGGAAATGTGAAAGGAATGTAGGATAATATAACACAATAGATCTGGTAAATGATAATACAAAGAAGAAAAAAAAGCATTATTTTTTTTGTACCATCTTTGAAATGCAAGAGAAAGGCAATAATGTATTATTCCAGCCCAGGTGCAAATTGGATTTTGGCCACTAAATGGCAGCAGTGTATGTGCACATTTTTAGACTGACGCAATGAACCATTGCATTTCTGTTCAAAATGTTGTATCAAGACAGCCCAAATGTGCCTAATTTGTTCATTAATAACTTTTCATCTTCAAAATTGTGCACTCTCCTCAAACAATAGCATGGTATTATTTCTCTGTAGTAGCTACTGTAAATTTGACAGTGCAGTTAGATTAACAAGAATTTAAGCTTTCTGCCAATATCAGATATGTCTATGTTCTTGTTAATTACAACCTCATGCTAATTGCATTAGCCTACGTTAGCTCAACCGTCCCATGGAACTAGGCAAGTCGGTGAAGAACAAATTCTTATTTACAATGACTGCCTACACCGGCCAAACCCGGACGATGTTGGGGCAATTGTGCGCCGCCCTATGGGACTCCCAATCACTGACGGTTGTGATACAGCCTGGATTCGAACCAGGGTGTCTGTAGTGACTCCTCTAGCACTGAGATGCAGTGCTTTAGACCGCTGCACCACTCGGGAGCCCTGTTACTGTGCTGACTGTAATGTCATAGGTCTAGGAACAGCTTACCTTACCCAAGTAATACCCTTAACCATTAGAGGTAAAAAACAATATCCAGACCTTGGATTAATATCTGGAAGCAAGCCATCACAGCAGGTCTAGGTTCAGCCCTTAGGGGCCACCTATAAAACAAAGCCAGAGAGGGAGGCATGAAAACATGCCTGGCCACGTGCGTGCCTGGCTCTCTCTGTTTTCTTCTGTGGTGAATGGGCACGTGCCTGCACGGCTCTCTCTCTCTGTTTTCCTCTGTGGTGAATGCCTGTCTGTAGACTTAGCTGTGGAGATTTTCAGATGACTGTTTAGAGCTGGAGGGGGAAGAGGAGAGGGAGGGTGGAGAGAGAAGTGAGTGGAAGAAGGGGGGGGGGGTGCACAAGTACATTAACGTGCCTTTCTTGCAAGCTCTAAACCCAACAATGCAGTAATCAATAACTATATAACTATGTAATACAAAAAAGAAACATAAGGTAGAACAAGAACACACGAGAAATAAGAAGTAGGTAAGCTATATCCAGGGTCAGTCAGTCTCAGTACCATATTTACAATGTGCAGGGATACTGGAGTAACAGAAGTAGATATGTTTAGGGAAAGGTGACTAGGCATAAGGATATGTGATGAACAGAGTAGCAGCAGCGCATATGGTGATTGTGTGTGTGTGTAACGTCAGTATAAATGTAGAGCACCAGTCAAAAGTTTGGACACAATCATTTCAAGGTTTTAGTTTTTATTATGTTCTACATTGTAGAATAGTAGTGAAGACATCAACTATGTAATCATGTAGTAACCAAAATGTTTATATTTGTAACGTGTGCGTGCGCTGGGAGTCAGAAAGCAAGTTCAGGGAGTGAATAATTTAATTAAAAAATAAATGAAAACATAATACAAAACAAGAAACCCGAACAACGCACAGACGTGAAACTGGAACAGAAACAATGACACCTGGGGAAGGAACCGAAGGGAGTGAAATACAGTTGAAGTCGGAAGTTTACATACACCTTAGCCAAATACATTTACACTCAGTTGTTCACAATTCCTGACATTTATTCCTAGTAAAAATCCCTGTCTTAGGTCAGTTAGGATCACCACTTCATTTTGAGAATATGAAATTTCAGAATAATAGTAAGTGATTTTCTTCAAGATTTTCTTTCTTTCATCATATCCCCAGTGGGTCAGAAGTTTCCATACACTCAATCAGTATTTATTAGCATCGTCTTTCAGGTAGCCTTCCACAAGCTTCTCACAATAAGTTGGGTGAATTTTGGCCCATTCCTCCTGACAGAGCTGGTGTAACTGAGGCAGGTTTGTAGGCCTCCTTGCTCGCAAATGCTTTTTTTTCAGTTCTGCCCACACATTTTCTATAGGATTGATGGCCAGCCACTCCAATACCTTGACTTTGTTGTCCTTAAGCAATTTTATCAAAACTTTGGAAGTATGCTTGGGGTCATTGTCCATTTGGAAGTCCCATTTGTGACCAAGCTTTAACTTCCTGACTGATTCGTTCAATATATTCACATACTTTTCCTCCCTCATGTTGCCATCTTTTTCGTGAAGTGCACCAGTTCCTCGTGCAGCAAAGCACCCCCACAACATGATGCTGCCACCCCCGTGCTTCACGGCTAGGATGGTGTTCTTCGGCTTGCAAGCCTTTTTGTTTCATCAGACCAGAGGACATTTCTCCAAAAAGTAAGATCTTTGTCCCCATGTGCAGTTGCAAACCGTAGTCTGGCTTTTTTTATGGCGGGTTTGGAGCAGTGGCTTCTTCCTTGCTGAGCGGCCTTTCAGGTTATGTCGATATCGAACTCGTTTTTACTGTGGATATAGATACTTTTGTACGTGTTTCCTCCAGCATCTTCACAAGGTATTTTGCTGGATTCGAACCAGGGTGTCCAGTAGTGACGCCTTCAGGCGTTTGGAAGTTGCTCCCAAGGATGAACCAGATATGTGTAGGTCTACAATTTTTTTTCTGAGGTCTTGGCTGATTTCTTTTGATTTTCCCATGATGTCAAGCAAAGAGGCACTGAGTTTGAAGGTATACCTTGAAATACATCCACAGGTACACCTCCAATTGACTCAAATGATGTCAATTAGCCTATCAGAAGCTTCTAAAGCCATGACAGAATTTTCCAAGCTGTTAAAAGGCACAGTCAACTTAGTGTATGTAAACTTCTGACCCACTGGAATTGTGATACAGTGAATTATAGGTAAAATAATCTGTCTGTAAACAATTGTTGGAAAAATACTCGCAAAGTAGATGTCCTAACCGACTTGCCAAAACTATAGTTTGTTAACAAGAAATGTGTGTTGTGGTTGAAAAAGTAGTTTTAATGACTCCAACCTATGTTTTTGTAAACTTCCTACTTTAACTGTGTGTGTGTGTGTGTGTGTGTGTGTGTGATAATCAATGAAGTAATGGAGTCTGAGACGCAGGTGCGTGTAACGATTGTGACAGGTGTGCGCCATAACGAGCAGCCTGGTGAGCTAGAAACTGGAGAGGGAGCACGTGACAATTTTTGATATTCTTCATTGTACCTACCCTTTTCCTTGATAAGAGCTTTGCACACTCTTGGCATTCTCTCAACCAGCTTCATGTTGTAGTCCCCTGGAATGCATTTCAATTAATAGGTGTGCTTTTATATTTTGTGGAATTTCTTTCATTAATGCGTTTTATCCAATCATTTGTGTTGTGTCGAGGTAGGGTGGTGTACAGAAGAAAGCCCTATTTGGTAGAAGACCATATTATGGCAAGAACAGCTCAAATAAGCAAAGACAAACTACAGTCCATTACTTTAAGACATGAAGGTCAGCCAATGCTGAACATTTCAAGAACTTTGAAAAACCATCAAGCACTATGATGACACTGGCTCTAATGAGGACCGCCACAGGAAAGGAAGACCCAGTTACCTCTGCTGCAGAGGATAAGTTCATTAGAGTTACCAGCCTCAGAAATTGCAGCCCAAGTAAATGCTTCAGAGTTCGAGAAACAGACACCTCTCAACATCAACTGTTCAGAGGAGACTGTGTGAATCAGGCCTTCATGGTCGAATTGCTGCAAGGAAACCACTACTAAAGGACACAAATAATATGGCCAAGAAACAGGAGCAATGGACATTAGACCAGTGGAAATCTGTCCTTTTTGGTTGGTCTGAGTCCAAATGAGAGATTTTTGATCCCATCCGCTGTGTCTTTGTGAGACGCAGAGTAGGTGAACGGATGATCTCAGTATGTGTGGTTCCCACTGTTTTAGTATGGAGGAGGTGTGATGGTGTGGGGGTTCTTTGCTGGTGACACGGTCTATGATTTATTTAGAATTCGAGGCATACTTTACTTGTTATGACTGCAATCCCGTTAACGGGAAAATTATCATCAACAACCACTGAATAGCATAGCGCCACATTCATACAATATTACAACAAATATTTATATTCATGAAATCACAAGTGCAATATAGGAAAGCACAGCTTAGCCTTTTGTTAATCCACCTGTCATGTCAGATTTTGAAATTATGCTTTACAGCGAAAGCAATCCAAGAGTTTGTAAGTTTATTGATCGCTTGACAAAACATTAAGTACACTTAGCATCAAGTAGCTCGGACACGTAAATCAGAAAAGCAATCAAATTAAGTTTACCTTTGATCTTCGGATGTTTTCACACACGAGACTCACAGTTACAGAATAAAAGTTCCTTTTGTTCCATAGATTATTTTTATATCCAAAATACCTCCGTTTGTTTGGCGCGTTATGTTTAGAAATCCACAGGAATGAGCGGTCACGACAACGCAGACAAATTCACAGAAACATGTCAAACGTTTTTATAATCAATCCTCAGGTTGTTTTTAAAATATATAATCAATAATATATCAACCGTAACGGTCTTGTTCAGTAGGAGAGTGAACGGCAATGTCTGCCCAAACTCTGTTGTGTGAGCAAAACTCATGCGAACACTTGACGCGATGTTATAGTTTTGGCTCATTTTTCTAAATAAAAGCCTGATACTATGTCTGAAGACTGACACCTTGAGGAATCGATAGGAAAAGGAATCTGGTTGATACACCCACCATAAAAGGAGGCTATGGAACATGGAGTTTTCAAAATAGAAGCCACTTCCTGGTTTGATATCCCTCAGGGTTTCGCCTGCAATATCAGTTATTTTATACTCACAGACAATATTTTGACAGTTTTGGAAACGTTAGTATTTTCTATCCAATACTAATAATAATATACATATATTAGCAGCTGAGACTGAGGAGCTGGCCGTTTACAATGGGCACCTTTTCATCCAAGCTACTCAACACTGCCCCTGCAGCCATAAGAAGTTAACCAACATGGCTACCACAGCATTCTGTAGCGATACGCCATCCCATCTGGTTTGTGCTTAGTGGGACTATAATTTGTTTTTAAACAGGACAATTACCCCAAACACACCTCCCAGGCTGTATTTCTGTAAGGGCTATCTGACCAAGGAGGAGAGTGATGGAGTGCTGCATCAGATGACCTGGCCTCCACAATCACCTAACCTCAACCAAATTTGAGATGGTTTGGGAGGAGTTGGAATGCAGAGTGAAGGAAAAGCATCGAACAATTGCTTGGCTTATGTGGGAACTCCTTCTAGACTGTTGGAAAAGCATTCCAGGTGAAGCTGGTTGTGAGAGAGCTTTACACACTCTTGGCAATCAGCATGGCAAAGGGGTGGATACTTTGAAGAATCTAAAATATGTTTTAGATTCTTCAAACACTTTTTTGGTTGCTACATGATATCATGTGTGATTGTATAGTTTTGATGTCTTCACTGTTATTCTACAATAGATAAACCATTGAATGAGTAGGTGTGTCTAAACTTTTCACTGGTTCTGTATGTGCATATTATTTTGTGTAAGCAAATGATGAATTGAGTGTTAGTGCGTATGTTGGAGTGACATTTTGCATGAGTGTGTAGTTCCCTGTGCGTGTGCATAGGGAGAGTGCAAAATAAAATACAAGTGTCAACTCTCTGTGTAGCCATTTTGTTAGCTATTTAGTGGTTTTATGGCTTGGGGAGAAAAGCTGTTCAAGAGCCTGTTGGTGTCAGACTTAATGTAACGTTTGTTGTCGGGAAGCACAGAGAACAGTCTATAGCTTGGGTGGCTAGTGTCTTTAATGATTATCCGGGCTTTCCTTTCACACTGATATAGAGATCCTGGATGGCAGGGAGCTCAGCCCCAGTAATGTACGAAGCTGTCCGCACCACCCTCTGTAGCACCATGCGATCGAGCGTGGTGCTTTTAACTAAACCAAGCAATGAATTAGCCAGTCAAGATGCTCTCAATTGTACAGCTGTAGACATTTTTGAGGATTTGAGGGCCCATGCCAAACCTTTTCAACCTCCCGAGGGGGAAGAGGCACTTTCGCACCTTCTTCACGACTGTGAGTGTGCATGTGGACCATTTTTGAGTCATTAGTGATATTGGACACTGAGGAACTTGAAGATCTCAACCTACTTCACTGCAGCCCTGTTGATGTGGATGGGGGAGTGCTCACCCTCCAGTTTCCTGTAGTCCCACAATCCGCTCCTTGGACTTACTGACATTGAAGGAGAGATTGTTGTCTGACACCTCCCTGCCAGGTCACTGACCTCCCTGTAGGCCCTCTCATTGTTGCCGGTGATCAGGCCTACCACCGTCGTGTCGTCAGCATGCCCACACAGTTTTGGGTGAACAGGGAGTACAGGAGGGGACTAAGCACACACCCCTGTGGGGCCCCCGTGTTGAGGGTCAGCGTGGCAGAGGAGATGTTACCCGGAGGGGATTCCTACCCTCATCACCTGCGGTCTGCCTGTCAGGAAGTCCATGATCCAGGTGCAGAAGGTCCTAAGCTTGGTGACGAGCTTGGAGTGGACAATTGTGCTGAACGCTGAGCTGTAGTCAATGAACAGCATTCTCACATAGGTATACCTCTTTTCTAGGCGGGTAAGGGCAGTGTGGAGTGTAATTGAGATTGCATCGTCTATGGATCTGTTTGGGCAGTATGCAAATTGAAGTGGCTCTGGGATGATGGAGTTGATGTGTACCATAACCAGCCTCTCAAAGCGCTTCATGATTATAGATGTGAGTGCTACAGGGTGGTAGTCATTGTGGAAGAGGGCGAGAATCTTGTTTATGCCTGCTCTTGTGGTCCCTGCAGTCTCATTCTAGCCCAGCGTCTTACTGTGTTTTTGGCTGTGTTATCAGCCAATTACCTGTAGGCAACTGTGCTTACATGCTTGTGCGTATGTTATCAGTGTCAGCATCTCTGGGACTGTGGTAGTCACAAGGCTGAGGACCTGGCTTTATCATTGTGTGACAAACAGGTGAAGGTTAGTTAATGCTCCCCCTGCTAGTTCTACTCTCAGTGGATGCTCAAACAGGACAGACACACCAGATGACTACTGCATGAGTCATCAGAGAAAAGACTGTTCGCTTATGCACCTGCCCTCTCAGACGCAACACACACTCACTGAAGAGCGTGCACACACACTTTTAAAAACTTTTTTTTTTTTACTTAACCTTTATTTAACTAGGCAAGTCAGTTATAAACAAATTCTTATTTACAATGATGGCATAGGAACAGTGGGTTAACTGCCTTGTTCAGGGGCAGAACGACAGATTTTTACCTTGTCAGCTTGGGGATTCGATCTAGCAACCTTTCGGTTACTGGCCCAAACCTCTAATCACTAGGCTACCTAATATATCATTCCTCGCTGTGTAAAGTAATTTAGACACTTAGTAACTCTTAACATTGTTGCCCTTATACCATCTTAACATTGTTGCCCTTATACCATCATGTATTTACTGTACGACTACATTTGACAACTACAATCTAATTACTTAGCTGTAATCAGTAGCTGTAGATAATGACAAATGATTTAATTGTGATGAAAGCAAACCACTTTAGTTGCATTCTGTTTTTAAATTAACGGTTTGAGTTTAATCACAGATGTCTTTTTATCCAATTTCAGTTCAACTCAAAGGTCAACCCAAAGTATTGCTCATTTTTTTATGTGTTAGCTTGTTCATATATTTTCAGGGTTACAGAGTAGGAGGATATGAGACTAGTTCATCTTAACTTTAAAAGATATGAACCTTTAGCATGTGGCACTGTAGTTAATAAGTCAAGCTGCATCATGGCTGGTTGGCCCCTGGGCTATGGTATAACACTTCTGCTGGGTCTGGGATGGCCTAACATAATCAGTGCTGGGTCTATGGTGAACTGGCCTAGCCTAATCAGTGCTGGGTCTATGGTGAACTGGCCTAGCCTAATCAGTGCTGGGTCTATGGTGAACTGGCCTAGCCTAATCAGTGCTGGGTCTATGGTGAACTGGCCTAGCCTAATCAGTGCTGAGTCTATGGTGAACTGGCCTAGCCTAATCAGTGCTGGGTCTATGGTGAACTGGCCTAGCCTAATCAGTGCTGAGTCTATGGTGAACTGGCCTAGCCTAATCAGTGCTGGGTCTATGGTGAACTGGCCTAGCCTAATCAGTGCTGGGTCTATGGTGAACTGGCCTAGCCTAATCAGTGCTGGGTCTATGGTGAACTGGCCTAGCCTAACCAGTGCTGGGTCTATGGTGAACTGGCCTAGCCTAATCAGTGCTGGGTCTATGGTGAACTGGCCTAGCCTAATCAGTGCTGGGTCTATGGTGAACTGGCCTAGCCTAATCAGTGCTGGGTCTATGGAGAACTGGCCTAGCCTAATCAGTGCTGGGTCTATGGTGAACTGGCCTAGCCTAATCAGTGCTGGGTCTATGGAGAACTGGCCTAGCCTAACCAGTGCTGGGTCTATGGTGAACTGGCGTGGCCCCATAAATCTAATGGTAGCGGCCCGCCGCGCACGGCCCATTGTTTTGACTGGCTGTGATTTTCCCATCGATCCCTGGTTAATAGAGCGCATCATAAAGGCAGGTGCACTTCTTTTGTGATAAGCAGAGGTGGTGCAGATCATATGTGTGTGTGTGTGTGTTAGGGCCAGGGCAAGGGTGTGCGTGTTTTGTGTTGATGCACATCGGATATACAATAAAAATTAAATTGTGCAATGTTACACATATTGCCATAAGGTGGAGAACATTTTTGCAGTTTTATTCTTAATTATTATTTTCATTTTTACCTTTTATTTAACTAGGCAAGTCAGTTAAGAACAAATTCTCATTTATAATGATGGCCAACCGGGGAACAGTGGGTTAACTGCCTTGTTCAGGGGTAGAATGACATATTTTTACCTTGTCAGCTCGGGGATTCGATCCAGCAACCTTTCAGTTACTGGCCCAACGCCTTAACCACTAGGCTACCTGCCACCCCAAATGCCAAGAGTGTGCCTAGTTAATTAAAAGATTAATGAAAAATTATATCGGAGTGATACTAACAAATCAATGCGGGCCCCCTGGCCGGTAATTCAACCATGATAACAAGTTTAAATACTTGGCCGCTAAACTAATTTACTAATCTTAAAAAAGTTAGCTGACATGGGCTAATTGATTGTCTTAACTAGATCAAAACTGATGCACAACCAAATTTTGAAATTGCACCTTGTGTATTCTACTATTCCTAGTCTCAACAGTAAGTTGAGACCCTGACTGAGTTCCTCAGGAAGGAATTGATCAGAGGGCCTTCAAAATGCGGGTCCCCAGTTGCCCCTCCCTGGTTTAGATGGTGAAGTGAGGGCAATTCATATTTATAGTAGGATAAACAGGCCTTTTACAAGATTAAATCATAACAGGAGCATTTGAATTGTATTAAAGAGATGGAATCCAGACAGGCTGCTTTAGGAAACTTTCTGAATGGACATATAGGCCTATAGAGACAATCAGCAAACTCGCATACACCCAACCCGTAAAAGCACTCGTCATTCAAAGCCGCCAGTGTATGTCCGACACGAGCAAATATTTCTCCTTTCCTTAAAACGTATTAAAAACACCTATGCCTACCGTAGCCTACTTTCAGGAAAGCCTACGTAAGAATATTATACACAACGCAAAGGACTAGAGGTCAAAAGGGAATTAACGATCAATGGAAAGTTATTTTTCAATTCAACATCTGTTTAGAACCTGTGTAAGGCTTTCAGTCCTGGACTCATAGCTACGTGTGACAAGATATCATTGGTCTGAATCGTCTACACATTAAGCCTGAAACAGGATACTTGTTATTTGGTCATTGGCCCAATTTTACTGCAAGGAATTCTAATTGGTCAACCACAGGCAAGGGTTGGGGGTTATACATTATGTAATTTATCTTTGTTCTGTGGAGAGAACTGAGGACAGGAAAGAAGGAACATCTACCTCTCAGCATAACATTTGTTATTTTTGAATAAACCAATTTTTCTCCCCCTGATTTGTTTTGGGTTCTGTGTTATTGAAGAATAACATCAACTGCTAACAGCTATAAGATGATGAATTAAGACTGAGCTGCTGTTCCTCCCATGGAAGGCCTGCCCACTGAAAGACCTCTCCATCATGGTTGACAACTCCACGTTGACCCCCTTCCAGAGTGTATAGAACCTTGGCGTGACCCTGTTCAACACCTTGATGTTCTTTGCAAAACATCAAAGCAGAGACTCGCTCCTGCAGGTTCCTGTTCTACAACATCATTAGAGTACGACCCTACCTCACACAGGAAGCAGCACAGGTCCTAATCCAGGCACTTGTCCTCTCCTGTCTGGACTACTGCAACTCTGTTGGCTGGGCTCCCTGCTTGTTCCATCAAACCCCTGCAACGTATCCAGAATACTGCAGCCTGCCTGGTGTTCAACTGACCCTCCCTACCTTCAGGCTATGCTTAAACCCTACACAACAACCCAAACACTCCATTCTGCCACCTCTGGTCTCTTGGCCCTCTCACCACGTTAAGGAGGAAAAATGTACTTAATATGACTGTGATATGTGGTTGTCCCCACCTTGCTATCTTAAGATGAATGCACTAACTGTAATTCACTCTGAATAAGAACATAATAATAAATTATAATAATATATGCCATTTAGCTGACGCTTTTATCCAAAGCGACTTACAGTCATGTGTGCATACATTCTACGTATGGGTGGTCCCGGGAATCGAACCCACTACCCTGGCGTTACAAGCGCCATGCTCTACCAACTGACTAAAATGGCAGTGTTAATGAATTGACAATGAAAGTGTGAAGGGGACAGCTATGCTATAGTATGAAGATAAGATCATTAAAATAGAAACAAATACAACATGTCCATAACCTATTTATCAGCCTTGCTGATTATCGAGTGGGAATGTTGGAAAGATTATCCAAATACTGTGAGGAACTATTATCACTTGAATGGATGTTAACAAAAGAGGACTGAGAAGCCCAGCTAAGCACTTGCATTTGACATTTGCGAGAAGTAGACCAGATATTTCTATGTGTGCTCAGGTGCACGCCCTCCATTAACAGGACAGAGAAATCGGACACATGCTCATTGCTCACATGGTGCAGGTAAATTGTGGTTATGAAATAAACCAAAACATGTTTCTCTCAAGTTTTGAACTCTACAAACAACATTTCCATTCCGAGAATTAGAATCGTATATTACTGTAATTAATTCATGCATTAACCTACATTTTAATGTAACAAAATTACAGGGATTAGTGGTAAATTGCCTGTTTTACAAACGGTAGGGTACCACATGTGTAACGATTGTCCTCGTCCTCTTCTGACGAAGAGTAGTAGGAAGGATCGGAGGACCAATGCGCAACGTGGTAAGTGTCCATTTTAATATATAAAACTGAACACTACAAAATAGCAATGTAAATGAACAAACAAAAATCGAAACAGTCCCATGTGGTACAAACACAGACACAGGAAACAATCACCCACAACTCAAAAGTGAAACCAGACTACCTAAGTATGGTTCTCAATCGGGGACAACGATTGACTGCTGCCTCTGAGAACCATACCAGGCCAAACACAGAAATCCCAAATCATAGAAAAAGGAACATAGACAACCCACCCAACTCACGCCCTGACCATACTAAAACAAAGACATAACAACAGAACTAAGTTCAGAACGTGACAACGTGGGCATTCATAGAAGTACATTATGGGCCGACATTGTGAAGCCTAGGCTATTATTCTACATTGCGGGGATAGGAGGACAACAAAGAAAATGGGGTCTCGCCTAGTGCACCATATCGGTCAGGACATGGCCTGATCAGCGTTGATTCATCTAGAAATGAAGAAAAGTTTCCGTATCAAATTATACCATGCCAGGTTGAAGAGGATTGGCACATTGTCCATTTGACACAACATTAGAGCATTGTAGGCCTCAGTGCCAGTACAACCTTGTCGACTGCTGTTGAATAATTAATGAATAGTCAGAACATCCAACCTTTTTAAATAAAATACCTATTAGTTTACTAGCAAACAAAGAAAACGTACATTGTGTAAAAGAATGTCCACACATCAAACAATATTTGTACTGAAGTGCCATAGCCCCCCGTCTAGCAGATCGCTTATCTACATGAAATTAAAGGTAATTAAATGGTTTTGATGGTTATTTTATTTTCATGATGGTCTTCATCCATAACCGTCAGTTACACGGTTATTACATTTTAGTCACAGCCCTATTGATACCATCTGAAAAACTGTAATTGTGGAGTGAACTATCCCTGTAATTGTGGGGTGAACTATCCCTGTAATTGTGGAGTGAACTATCCCTGTAATTGTGGAGTGAACTATCCCTGTAATTGTGGGGTGAACTATCCCTGTAATTGTGGAGTGAACTATCCCTGTAATTGTGGGGTGAACTATCCCTGTAATTGTGGGGTGAACTATCCCTGTAATTGTGGGGTGAACTATCCCTGTAATTGTGGGGTGAACTATCCCTGTAATTGTGGGGTGAACTATCCCTGTAATTGTGGGGTGAACTATCCCTGTAATTGTGGAGTGAACTATCCCTGTAATTGTGGGGTGAACTATCCCTGTAATTGTGGGGTGAACTATCCCTGTAATTGTGGGGTGAACTATCCCTGTAATTGTGGGGTGAACTATCCCTGTAATTGTGGGGTGAACTATCCCTGTAATTGTGGGGTGAACTATCCCTGTAATTGTGGAGTGAACTATCCCTGTAATTGTGGGGTGAACTATCCCTGTAATTGTGGGGTGAACTATCCCTGTAATTGTGGGGTGAACTATCCCTGTAATTGTGGAGTGAACTATCCCTGTAATTGTGGGGTGAACTATCCCTGTAATTGTGGGGTGAACTATCCCTGTAATTGTGGGGTGAACTATCCCTGTAATTGTGGGGTGAACTATCCCTGTAATTGTGGGGTGAACTATCCCTTTTAAGTGCACGCAAACCTTGGGATTTCAAATCCGAATGACCAAAACAAAACCAGCCCCCTTAGCCAATGTGAACATATCCCTTCCTCCCTCTCTCCTCTTCCTCCTCCTCTTTGTCAGGAAGCTCAGTGCAAAGGTGGCCTCAATTGCCACATCTCCTGTGGCACCCGTGCTCCCCAAAAAAAGCTGAGTCAGGAGCCAGGCGGCATTTGGTTAACGGGCACCTTTTAAGAGAGGGCTTCCACAGAGGAGAGAGGGAGGGAAAGGTATAGAGATGGAGAGAGGTAGAGATCAATAGCGTAATGACTTAACTGTTGCCTTTCAGCCTGTACGACAGGGAGTCATTATACCCAGCCTTCTGAATTACAAGAAAAAAAAGTATTGGAGGAATTCCCATCTCATAAGAAGCAGCCATGGTTTATTGATAATTCAAAGTCAAACTTTCAAGGGCGTTTGGTGATTTAAAAAGATGATTGAGCTGTCAGGGAATGTCTTGTTACTTCTTTCATCACAATGTTGTTTTAATGTTGGAGGCGCAACGTTTTTTTTTAGCACAGAGCAGCCATGGTGCTGGTGGTCTTACTCGCATGAGGATTGAGACAAATGTCCCTGGTGTGTGTGACATCAGTGTGCTGTCGGCCATTCGTCAATAATGGGGCAAGGTAAACTGCCCCGCACTCTCTCTGCTGCTTCTGAAACATCACTTTATTGGTCTAAACACACACACACACACGCAGACACACACCGGGATACACACAAACACTGATGTACAGTAGACACGCTTACACGCACACAGACACACAAAGTGCACTTTCAGCTGCTATTAGTGGCAAGGCAAGCTGTGGTAAAGAGCCCGGGGGGACAGAGAGGAGTCGTCTCCAGCAGTAACATGACTCCCCCTGGCCTGTAGCAGTCAGCTGTCTGGATTTCACTAAAATGAAGATGATGATGATGATGATCACATGTGGCTCTACCACTGCTCAGTATAGTTTAAAATAAACTATTCATATTTTTCCACTGTCTAATGCTCTCTGCTAGTCATTGCGATCATTGTCAGTGAATGAATTGCTCTGCATGTATACCACATCCACTTTGTTGCTGTGTATAGACCTGGACCAGGGACCTCATCGTTCAGATTTATTCACATAGGGTATGTTATTCACATGATGAATATATTCACGCATATATTTCTCCAGTCTCCACATGTATTTCCTCAGTCCATGGGACATTCAATCCTCCGTCACTACGCAGTTGTTTTGGCTGAGCAGGTGTTTAGAACCCTGTGTTAATAAATTAGGAATGAGAATCTATTGACTGGCTCTGAGTCTTTTCATAGTGGCTAAAGAGATTGGTTCCACTTTGCCAGAGCTGGGAACTGTTCCTAGATCTGTAGATTTTGTTAATGACTTGGCTCTGTGGATCCTGTCAACGTGAGTGAAGAGATTGTCTATGCAATTATTGTGTTATGCATCTGACGTGTAAAAGCTGGCAGATACATATAGTGGAGGGAACATGAATAAGTGTATGCTAACTGACTGACTACCTCAATGGATTGGAACTGACTGGCCATGGTTTTTCATTGGCTTGATGTGTCACCAAAGAACATTTCTGGTTGGATTACCACTAAAACCTAGCTACTATTGACTCCCCCCTACTCTCTTAGGTACTGGCGACACGGTGGCAGTGATGATCACCGAGTCTTACGGCAAGGAGATCCTGGGTCTGCTGGAGAGGAACCTGACGGTGCTGGTGAGTGTGGTGGTGGGCCAACACGGCCAGGCCAAGAACATCAACCGTGGCTCCCTGGTCTTCGTCTCCATCTCCTTCATCGTACTCATGATCATCTCCTCTGCCTGGCTCATCTTCTACTTCATCCAGAAGATCCGCTTTACGAACGCACGTGACCGCAGCCAGGTAGGACATAGAGTATGTTTGCTAATGGTTACTCTTTCTATTATTGTCTGGTATTTATTTGGTGTTTATTTACTAAGGGTCCAATTTTTGTAAAATTGAGATCCACACATGTAGCTCAAAACCCTTTACCACATATGAATGGTTGTATTGCAGTCAGGTAAAAAATATCACATTGTTTTAGATTTTTATTTGGTAAGAGGGCAGAGGTCCTGATATTAACACCCAAGGCTACAAAAATCCATCTCCTTTTTTTCAATTTTTTTTTTAATGTAAGAATTTAAAAAAAAAAAAAATTTTTACATTAGAGCGAAGTAGTGGTGACTCATTTTGCCAAGCTTGGAGCTTTTAGTTGAGGCTTATGCTCTCAATGTCACTTTGACACACTGATTTTCAGTTTTCAGACTAATTGGATGACTCATATCAGGTAAAGGAAGTGAAGAGCAGGTCAAGTGCCAGTTGTCCTCTCTTTCATGCCCTCCAGATGTTTGTAGTCTGGCTCATGTTGACCGCCCTGTGCTCCCTCTTGCTCGCTCTCCTGTTGGGTGGGGAAGCCAGCAAGAGGAAGCAGTCATACAATTTTGATGCTATAAATTGCTTATGAATCCTTAATGGAGGATTGTTGTGGTAAAACGCTGCTTCCTCAGCGTCTGGCATTTTTGAAATACACACTCAACCCTTTGTTGGTCTAGTGCTAAGACGCTACCTTTAGTACCTGAACTGTGACAATCTAAGCCAAGATAGTAGAGGTTAGTGTGGCCCTGTTTCAATTATCTTAAATAGTCTCATTTCCTTTAGCCCCACAGTCCTTTCTGTGGAAAAGGAAAGAATTCCAAACAAGGAGACATTTTAAGATTGTTTCCTAATGTAGCATCTGCCAGTGAGGGACTCCTCTCTCTCAAGTCATCTGTCAGAAACAACCCCTTACCATGTTTGTCATTGCATTCTCTGGTCACTATAACAGTGTAGTTCTCATTCGCTCTCTGAGGAGGAGAGAGGTGACGGACGTTGATAGTGTAACCCAACAAACACACTCAACTGCCCAGTCAACAGCTTCTGCGTGTTTCTAAAGCTCACACCTCTCTTGCGATCGCTCTCCCAAGGTATATTCTTTCACATTATGGCACAGTATAAATCAGTGGGGTCAGTGTTAATGAGTGAAGAGCCACTAATCAGGTGAGTTATAAAGAAGTTCATTCTAATCTACACACGGACCTCTAGTAGTAGTGAATGGGACTGACCAGACCTACTACCTCTAATCATAGGGGGAGTCTCTCTCTCACACACACACAAGCATGTAGATGTGTAGAAATTATACTAAATAATAATTAACTACAGTCATCAATCTGACTTCATTATTATATGAATAAATGCAACACGCCCTCTCTGTCTCTGGAGGATCTAGCGAGATAGTGCATCATTACATCACCAACTCACGAATGAAACATGTCTTTCTTGCAATTATTGGTATTTGGTATTTTATTAGGATCCCCGTTTAGCTGTTACGAAAAAGGCTAGATACAAATAGCTAATCCTGGCGACCAATGTTCTAGCATTAGTTTATTGAGTCAAGTAGATCAGGGATGTCAAGGTGGTACCCAAGCATATGATATGTGTAGTGTAACTAACTATCAAAATACCTACTAAATTATGAACGCATATTCAATCTTCGAATTACTCTGTAAAGCAAGGACTGCATTTACTCAATTCAACTAATAGGATTTATTAGTCACTAAATAATTGACACTTAAACAATTACATGAAATGCATTACTGTCACATGTGCTCCCTCTCCGGCCTCTAGGTCACCAGGCTGCTCATTATGGCGTGCACCTGTCACCACCGTAACGTGCACCTGTCACCACCGTAACGTGCACCTGTCACCACCGTAACGTGCACCTGTCACCACCGTTACGCGCACCTACGCGTCATCAGACTCCCCTGGACTCCATCACTTCCCTGATGACCTTCCCTCTATATGTCACTCCCTTTGGTTCCTTCCCCAGGCGTTATTGTTTCAGTTTCATGTCTGCATTGTTCGAGTTTCTTGTTTTGTATTATGTTGCGTTTATTTATTAAAACACTCCCTGAACTTGCTTCTCGACTCTCAGCGCACATCGTTACAATTACAGAATAACACAGAGAATCAAATCAAGTTTATTTGTCACGTACGCCGAATACAGGCTCTAACCAATAGTGCAAAAAAGGTATTAGGTGAACAATAGGTAAGTAAAGAAATAAAACCACAGTAAAAAGACAGGCTATATACAGTAGCGAGGCTATAAAAGTAACGAGGCTACATACAGACACCAGTTAGTCAGGCTGATTGAGGTAGTATGTACATGTAGATATAGTTAAAGTGACTCTGCATTTATGATGAACAGAGAGTAGCAGTAGCATAAAAGATGGGTTGGCGGGTGGTGGGACACAATGCAGATAGCCCGGTTAGCCAATGTGCGGGAGCACTTGTTGGTGGGCCCAATTGAGGTAGATTACAGTTCCAAATTGAGTGAATGACTATCGCCTAAATAAGATTTAACGTGGTTACACATGTTGTCAGTTCAGAATAATGTCCTAAAGAAAAGATTGTGTGATACACACAGGAGCTTGCTAACATGTTTTCAAAGTATGAGTGAATTCACTGCTCTTTTAAACTAAGTCAAGCAGGAATGCACCACCAACATGAAAAAAATGTCTGTGCACTTTGTTTGTGAAAACAAAAGGAATGAACAACAAATCCAGATTTTAAACTAATCAACTCAATGGGAATGATGTCCAGACAACAGAAATGTGCCTGATCATTCAACCCAACATTAAATTTCAATCCAGTCACTTCAAAATACATCAACCAGAAAACCTACAATGCAGTAAGACCCCACTGGGCACAGACGTCAATTATATGAACGCAACATGAAACTATTTCAAATATTTTACTGAGTTACAGTTCATATAAGGACATCAGTCAATTTAAATTAATTTATTAAGCCCTAATCTATGGATTTCACCTGACTGGGAATACAAATCTGCATCTCTTGGTCACCTTAAAAAAAAATGCTTGGCTAGTATCTGAAAACCTATCAGTATCTGGAGTGACCACATTTTGCCTCATGCAGCATGACATATCTCCTTCGCATCATATTTAATCAGGCTGTTGATTGTGGCCTGTGGAATGTTGTCCCACTCCTCTTCCATGGCTGTGCGAAGTTGCTGGATATTGGCGGGAACTGGAACACACTGTGGTAAATATGCTCAATGTGTGGTGAGTATGCAGGCCATGGAAGAACTGGGAAATTTTCAGCTTCCAGGAACAGTGCGACATGGGACCGTGCATTATCATGCTGAAACATGAGGTGATGGTGGAGTATGAATGGCATGACAATGGACCTCAGGATCTCTTCACGGTATCTCTGTGCATTCAAATTGCATTCCCCAAAATGCAATTGTGTTCGTTGTCTGTAGCTTATGCCTGCCCCACTGCCACATGGGGCACTCTGTTCACAACGTCTGCTATCTGCATGGTACAGTTGAAACTGGGATTCATCTGTGAAGAGCACACTTCTCCAGCGTGCCAGTGCCCATTTGAAGGTGAGCATTTTCCCACTGAAGGCGGTTACGGTGCTGAACTGCAGTCCAGTCAAGACCCTGGTGAGGACGAGCAGCACGCAGATGAGCTTCTCCGAGACGTTTTCTGACAGTGTGCAGAAATTCTTCGGATGTGGACAGTTTCATCATTTGTCCAGGTGACTGGTCTCAGATGATTCCACAGGTGAAGAAGCCGGATGTGGAGGTCCTGGGCTGGCGTCGTTACATTTAGTCTGCGGTTGTGTCTCCAGTTGGACGTACTGCCAAATTCTCTAAAACGATGTTGGAGGTGGCTTATGGTAGAGAAATGAACATTCAATTATCTGGCAACGCTCTGGTGGACATTCCTGGAGTCAGCATGCCAATTGCACGCTCCCTCAACTTAAGATCTGTGGCGTTGTGTGACAAAACTGCATATTTTTAATGGCCTTTTATTATCCCCAGCACAGGGTGTGTAATGATCATGCCATTTTAATCAGCTTCTTAATATGCCACACCTGTCAGGTGGATGGATTACCTTCGCAAAGACAAAATGCTCACTAACATGGATGGACACACATTTGTGCACAAAATTTGAGAGAAATAATATTTTTGTGCATTTGGAACATTTCTGTTATCTTTTATTTCAGCTCATGAAACGTGGGACCAACCAACACTTTACATACTGTGTTTTATATTTATGTTCAGTGTAATGTCATTGAAATGTGGAAACAACATTGCCGCTACCAGTGCGTTCCTAGTGAGACATATCAACATTCATAACTCTTTATGAACAGTAACATCCCTTTCATCAGTCTTCACACCCCTGATAGTGTCCCCAGGGTTCTGTGGGAACATCCCGCCCTGGTCCTGGTCCCGTCCTGGTGATTTCCACGGCAACGGTGGGGCTCTCCTGTGAGATGTTACTATACCGCCATCCATCCGGACAATGCAATATTGAATCAACACATCAGGCTGGCTTTAGCAAGTTGCTAGACTCATTTTCATCACTAGCCTTTGTCTCTTTTCCAACTACACGCACACATACAGGTCTCCACGCGGACCTTTTAGGTTCGCGCGTGCGTTTAAGTTGAACAATTTAGGCACACCAAAAAAATTAGGAGCACAATGAAAAACATTTGAGATAATGAAACTACAATAGTTCATTTTTCTATGCGCACTGGTACCCCTACATAAAAATTACAGGTCGCACAGCAAAATATTTAGGCGCCTATGCGAGTAAACTGGTTGCTCTGTACAACCCTGACAAACATAAACACTATCGCTGTCTCTCTCTCCCAATCTTTCTCACTGTGTCTACACTACTGTTGCTAAATCACCAAATCACCAGCCTGTTTCATCAGTGGAAAGACAATGAACAAGTGCTTTTCCTTCAACAACAGACCCTGCTCTCTCCACACTGTGACTACATAGCTACAGTTAGACCCTGTTCTCTCTCCACACTGTGGCTACAAAGCTACAGTTAGACACTGCTCTCTCCACACTGTGACTACATAGCTACAGTTAGACCCTGCTCTCTCCACACTGTGACTGCATAGCTACAGTTAGACCCTGTTCTCTCTCCACACTGTGGCTACATAGCTACAGTTAGACCCTGCTCTCTCCACACTGTGGCTACATAGCTACAGTTAGACCCTGCTCTTTCCACACTGTGACTGCATAGCTACAGTTAGACCCTGTTCTCTCTCCACACTGTGGCTACATAGCTACAGTTAGACCCTGCTCTCTCCACACTGTGGCTACATAGGGAGAGCTTCACCCAGACGTTTTTGGCAACTCTGCAAAGATTGTGCCACTTATTTTCCCAGGCGGGAAGTACCATGCCTTGAAGTACCATGCCTTAAAGATGACAGAATGGTTTGTGTCGTGTGCCCTTTGACCTCTTCATTGAACATGTTCCTGTTATTAGTGTAAAATGCTGCATTAGGGCAAAATGCTTATGATTCTGGCTCTAGGTCCTTTGACATTGTCCCAATGTATTGAAGCCTTGCTCGTTGGCACCTTAGTATGCCCTTGGTTGAAATGACCAAAGATCAACTCCTGAAAGAGAGCGGCTCTCCAGTTGGGCTGGACTGTGATTCACTCACCCCTCTCCTGGTCAGAAGAATAGAGCGACCTCACAGAGACTTTACACACAAATAGGAAACTTTATTACCAGAGGACATATGAGATAGATGTGGTTCTGTACAGAGAAGAGATATGAATGAATATATTGTACATAATAAACGTAGCATGAGAATTGCGTAATAGAACAATAACAAGATGTACTGTATAAGGAGATGGTGGCATAAGCAAATGACTGCATAACATAGCAACAACTAGAAACATTAACCAAAAGTAAATGCACAATTTTTAATAACATCCCTCAATGTCTATGCCCTACTCTTCTCTTGTCCACTTGGAGAGAGAATGAAGAGGCTCTGACCTGAGCAGGCAGAAGGACTGTCACATGTCCTGCCCCCTAGCAACATCCCTAGCAACCTACTGGTGGAAGGTAGCAGAGGACACTGGGAGTTTGGGGAGACTGTATATGATCCCATATTTTCTCTGATGGTTTGAGTGAGCTACATGATGTTCTAAAATTCACAGGCCGGGGAATTCAAATATAATATAATTATTCATCCATTTTTAAAGTACAACTCGCCTTAACAATCATGTCTTTGACTGGACAGGAAGTCAATGTTTCTGCACTGTTTTGCACAAATTCCCCAATAGTTTGAAATGTTTAAAGCAAAAAGGATGATGAATTACAGCTACACTATGGAGTTTGGGGAAATTAGTTTGAGAGGAGTATTTTTTTGCTGACTAAGTTATATTGCATTCCTATTGTTAATTCAACCCTCAGGCTACATTTGCTCTCCAGATTCACCTTAATATTATCTCTCCCTCCCCCTGCTCTCCTTCCCTCCCTCCCTTCATCCCTTCTCTCTCTCTCTGCCAGCGTCGACTTGGAGATGCTGCTAAGAAAGCCATAGGGAAGCTGACAACCAGGACCGTGAAGAAAGGGGACAAGGTAAACCTGCCTGCACTATTTCTTGTCCATGTCACCCCCTGTCCACAAACTTAGTAACTTTCTCAGCCATTTGTCCATGCTGTCTAGAGATATGGGATTGAGCCTTTCCAGAATTTGAGAATATCCAGTCTAGTTGATCTTGGTCCATAATCCAGCCTTGTCTAAATAATGTTAGGAAGATATGATAAATACATTTCTGCCTGTACAAACCAAGACATTCCTCCCAATACCCATTCACGCTGTCCTTTCTTGGCTCTTCTCTTCCGGACCAATGGTTGGTGGAAGGTTCACCATTAGTAATATGGCTTCTGCCATGTTTCTCTCGCAAATCAAGTCCTTCCAGGAATGGTGGCCCTGTAGGATCTGACACAAGGACGTTTATTATCGTATTAGGCTTTCTTCTTTATTTATGCCTCTCACCTCGAAAAGAGCTCCGAATGAGGTTGTCAAAGGTGATGGATGAGTGTATGGATGGATGGACGGACGGAAGTGTCTGCTTAACCGCTGTGTTTTTAGGTGATGGGAGACGAGCTGGCTGCAACCATACGTGTCAAAGGAGAGGATTGATTTATTGATCGAGGGATCTTGCACTCTTGTGAATGTTAAATACAAACTGCTTGGGTTCATTATTAAAATATTCCAGAATATGTGGTTGGTAGTCAACGTGTGTAACCAGAACAACTAAACGAAGACGAACAATTCAAATCCTTTCTAAATCCTCCCATAGTAACACCAGATGTATTTCTTACATTGATACATGCCATAAATGGTAGAAATCCCATCTGACTGAAAAAGTGAAATGCTAGTGATGTGTAACGGAGGTTCTTAGAATGTCTCCAGTGAAGACGAGTGTCAGGGCTGACGGAGCTTGGAGGAGGGGAGAGCGGGTCGGTCCTCTCCGTCCGGCCCCTCCTCTCCTCTGAGCCCTCGCCAAGGTCAGACAGGTCTCTGTTCATGAATAAACCATGGGCCTTGGAGTGTGCCGCAGAAATTGAAACCTCCAATCTGGAGGAAGGCCGCCGGGAGTGATTGACCTCACTGAGCCGGATGTCGAGCTTGGATATTGGGGAGCAGAAGGATAGGGGGGGAGAAGGTAGGCACTAAGGGGCCAAGGCTCTTGGTAGGTAATACAGCCTGTTACAGTGATGACGGATATGACAACAGGTTACAGTGTCACTGGTCACAAATAACCAACCAGTTTCAGGCCACAACGTCCCTCTGGACAGTAAATGATGTTAACCTCGCACATGCTTGATGGCTTTGGACGTAAGAGCCCTCATGACTGAATGGAAGGAGGGTTTGGGAGAAACAGCGACAACCGTGTGATAGCTCTTCCCCTGCTGTAACACAATGTCGAAATCTTGCCATAACCATCGACAGCCGACAAGGACTGCAGTCGAGAGCTAATTACATTAATTACACTAATTACATTGTACCTGATACTGCCGGAATACAATACGAAGCATTCTAAGCCAGTATGTTTGGCTGCCCTTCCCTTATCTATACAACCTTTTATATGGTTATTACAGCGAATGCATAAATTCACTATTTGTGGACCCATGTGGGAACCAGCAACATGCTCCAACCAATTGAGCCATCACTTCTACTGTGTATCAGAAATTCATGTAGCAGCATTCACTGCATCTCTAACATGTTGCGGCTACTATGGACTGTTATGCTATGAAGGTCATTAGTTTAATTAAACATTATTGCTCAGCTGGAGGGCCATTTCCTTCATAGACCAACAATACCACCATTGTCCAGCTCAATCAAAACGGAAGCGCTGTTGTTCAATTGATTGAAATACCAGTGCCAACATTAAAAGGTCAGCGCTGTCACCTATTTTACCAGTCCCTAGGACATGGGCCAGGCCTCTGTCAACTCCATCTCGGTCAACGCTGACGCTGGTCAACTCCGGGACCACTTCACCACGTTCAATAGTGAACTGGTCAGCTCTGTAACCCATGTGTCAAAGTCCATATAGGACACATTCGGGCTGCGTTAGGGACTATTCCATCACGTCCGTAGCCAACTGATAACACATCAGTTCCGTCTCATAGTCCAAAGTGACTTGTGGTGGTGAGAGACACTTCTCTGCCCTTCCACAACCCCAGTCTGGCCCTACAAAGCTCAGATTCTGCCATCATGAAAATCTGCCATTAGTGACACAGATCTGCTTTATTTTAGCAGAAGCCTATTTCACACACGGCCTGGTCTGTGTTGTGTGCCTTGGCCTCATTCTGTGCCAGCAGCCTCTGTAGAGGACAACATTCATATTTAATCAGGCAGCCATTTACAGCAGCTTGCTTCGCTCACAGTGACAGGAGGTCAGGGTTGGGGGAAAATGGAGCAGACTCCCCAGGGTCTTAAAACTGGTCTACTGCCCCTCCCCCACTAGGTCAGATGGGCCTCAGTACTATGTTTTTGTCCTCTGTATCTCTGCATGGCGACCTGGTACGGATAACTATCTGTTCTATACAACCTGTCAGACTTGAGCAGAATTCCCATACGCAGGAGTACTTGTCACTGCTCTTCCAATTTTGCATAGCCCTTTCTAAATGGTTTAGTTGGTTGGAACAAAGTTTGAGAGAACTGGATCTTAAGCACATACAAATTTCTAACATATTGTGTGATATACACTGCTCAACAAAAATAAAGCGAACACTTAAACAACACAATGTAACTCCAAGTCAATCACACTTCTGTGAAATCAAACTGTCCACTTAGGAAGCAACACTGATTGACAATAAATGTCACATGCTGTTGTGCAAATGGAATAGACAACAGGTGGAAATTATAGGCAATTAGCAAGACTACCCCCAATAAAGGAGTGGTTCTGCAGGTGGGGACCACAGACCACTTCTCAGTTCCTATGCTTCCTGGCTGATGTTTTGGTCACTTTTGAATGCTGGCGGTGCTTTCACTATAGTGGTAGCATGACAAGGAGTCTACAACCCACACAAGTGGCTCAGGTAGTACAGCTCATCCAAGATGGCACATCAATGCGAGCTGTGGCAAGAAGGTTTGCTGTGTTTATCAGCGTAGTGTTCAGAGCATGGAGGCGCTACCAGGAGACAGACCAGTACATCAGGAGATGTGGAGGAGGCCGTAGGAGGGCAACAACCCAGCAGCAGGACCGCTACCTCCACCTTTGTGCAAGGAGGAGCAGGAGGAGCACTGCCAGAGCCCTGCAAAATGACCTCCAGCAGGCCACAAATGTGCATGTGTCTGCTCAAACGGTCAGAAACAGACTCCATGAGGGTGGTATGAGGGCCCGACGTCCACAGGTGGGGGTTGTGCTTACAGCCCAACACCGTGCAGGACGTTTGGCATTTGCCAGAGAACACCAAGATTGGCAAATTTGCCACTGGCGCCCTATGCTCTTCACAGATGAAAGCAGGTTCACACTGAGAACATGTGACAGACGTGACAGTCTGGAGACGCCGTGGAGAACGTTTTGCTGCCTGCAACATCCTCCACCATGACCGGTTTGGCGGTGGGTCAGTCATGGTGCGGGGTGGCATTTCTTTGGGGGCGCACTGCCCTCCATGTGCTCGCCAGAGGTTGCCTGACTGCCATTAGGTACCGAGATGAGATCCTCAGACCCCTTGTGAGACCATATGCTGGTGCGGTTGGCCCTGGGTTCCTCCTAATGCAAGACAATGCTAGACATCATGTGGCTTGAGTGTGTCAGCAGTTCCTGCAAGAGGAAGGCATTGATGCTATGGACTGGCCCGCACGTTCCCCAGACCTGAATCCGATTGAGCACATCTGGGACACCATGTCTCACTCCATCCACCAACGCCACATTGCACCAAAGACTGTCCAGGAGTTGGCGGATGCTTTAGTCCAGGTCTGGGAGGAGATCCCTCAGGAGACCCTCCGTCACCTCATCAGGAGCATGCCCAGGCGTTGTAGGGAGATCATACAGGCACGTGGAGGCCACACACACTACTGAGCCTCATTTTGACTTGTTTTAAGGACATTACATCAAAGTTGGATCAGCCTGTAGTGTGTTTTTCCACTTTAATTTTGAGTGTGACTCCAACCTCCATGGGTTGATACATTTGATTTCCATTGATAATTTATGATGATTTTGTTGTCAGCACATTCAACTATGTAAAGAAAAAAGTATTTAATAAGAATATTTAATTCATTCAGATCTAGGATGTATTTTAGTGTTCCCTTTATTTTTTTGAGCAGTGTATATATTTATATATCTCAACAGTGAAGAGGCGACTCCTGGATGCTGGCCTTCTAGGCAGAGTTGCAAAGATAAAGACATATTTCAGACTGGCCAATAAAAATAAAATATTAAGATGGGCAAAAGAACACAGACACTGGACAGGGGAACTCTGCCTAGAAGGCCAGCATCCCGGAGTCGCCTCCTCACTGTTGACGTTGAGACTGGTGTTTTGCGCATACTATTTAATGAAGCTGTCAGTTGAGGACTTGTGAGGCATCTGTTTCTCAAACTTTCTCCTCTCTATTCTGGTTAGAGCCAGTTTGCGCTGTTCTGTGTAGGGAGTAGTATACAGCGTTGTACAAGATCGTCAGTTTCTTGGCAGTTTCTCGCATCGTATAGTCTTCATTTCTCAGAACAAGAATAGACTGATGAGTTTCAGAAGAAAGGTCTTTGTATCTGGCCATTTTGTAATCAAACCCACAAATGCTGATGCTCCAAATACTCAAGTAGTCTAAAGAAGGCCAGTTTTATTGCTTCTTTAATCAGAACAACAGTTGTCAGCTGTGCTAACATAATTACAAAAGGATTTTCTAATGATCAATTAGCCTTTTTAAAATGATAAACTTGGATTAGCTAACACAACGTGCCATTGGAACACAGGAGTGATGGTTGCTGATAATGGGCCTCTGTACGCCTATGTAGATTTTCCATTAAAAACCAGCTGTTTCCAGCTACAATAGTCATTTACAACATTAACAATGTCTACCCTGTATTTCTGATAAATGTTACGTTCTTTTAATGGACAAAAAATGTGCTGTTCTTTCAAAAACAAAGACATTTCTATGTGACCCAAAACTTTTGAAAAGTTGTGTGTATGTACGTATGTGTGTGTGTGTCAGCGCATACATGTCGGACTAGGCTAGTGTTCCCAGGTTTGACTAGAGAGATGACAGGTCTGTGTTGTCTCAGTTCTTCCTGGCGTATCGATCGGTCCCTCCCTGTTCGCTCGGCACCGCGTGCTAATTCAGTCCACGGCCAGGCGGGGCTGGGCACCAGTCTGTCCTTGTGCACCTCTGTGGCAGCTTCTCTACTGTCAGCAGAGATGGTTAGCCACCCTCCATAAATAAAACAGCATTGATTACATCTCTGTCTCTCTCTCTCTCACATATTCTCTCTTTATCAAACTGTTCTTTCTTTCTCTCTATCACACTTTTCTGCCATCTTTCAATCTATCACACCCTCTTTCCTTCTTTCTTTCCTTGGCTCTCTGCACCTCCCTTGTCATGCATTGTGTCATCGCCCTCTATCGCTGTCTTTCACTCCCTCTCCCTTTACCTCTTTCACACCTCTTCCTCTCTTCCCACCTTCCCCTCTCTCTCTTCCTCGTATGGCATGCTTAAGCGTGACACCTTGTGATGGACATGCCAGGGCAGTCAGTCAGTCACAGACATGCCGCCACCTGCCATGGCTGTTGTCACGGTGATGGGTGTGGTTGACACGGCAACGTGGCCTCAGTTCCATCCCTGATTCAACAAGAGTACTCTACTTAATTGTACTCTGTATACTGAACATGTTTCCCCTACCATTACGTTCCTTTACAAAGCCAGCCAACGTGCCTACAATAATATACAACTTTCAGTCCCAGCACTCCTGGATGTCTAAAGTGTATTGATGCCTCTCCAAACAAACATTCAAGAGGAAACACTGGCCATGTTTGGTACTGCACCTCGGCCTGTTGAACAAACCAGTTTATTTATCATCTGGTTGATAGTGAATATGAATGGTCAAAAGCAAAGTGTCTGTCACTGTTCTTCCTCAGTAATAGATGGCTTTCTCTTCATTGTAGCTGTCTGACACTGACTGGCCTGTTCTGTTTGTCTTCCATGCTGCAGGAAACAGACCCGGACTTCAACCACTGCGCCGTGTGCATCGAGGGATACCAGCTCAACGACGTGGTCCGCATCCTGCCCTGCAAGTGAGTGTGTGTGTGTGTGTGTGTTTGTTTGGTGGGTTGACTGTGTGTACCTATATACATCCTAAGCTAGGAGTGTGGGACAGCCTGACACTGCCCTTGTGGCTCTTACACACAACAAACTCTCGCTCGGATTCGGAATACAACATGTCCGCCATCCACTCATTCTCAATGTCACACCATCCACTTACATCCCCTCCCTCCTCCTCTTCTTCCCTCCTTCCTCCTCCGATGTGCGTTTCTACCCCTCCCTGAAGTTTCTCCTCCTGTCTGAGGCAATCTCCACACCCATCCATCACATGGCGCCCCCCATCAGATCCGTCACACACCTTTCCTGCTGATCTGCTCAGTGGGACGACTGCACTGACGCACAACAGACTAGACCAGAGACACACCTCCCCACAGTTCAGCCATCGTTAATTTGCACATATTAAGATGTATCACACCACCAATAAGGAAAGGTAGAAAGTTAATACTGTATTTATGCAGTTGAGGTGACAAATCTTAAACCTTAAAAACCTTGATACAATAGGAGGAGTCTTTCCTACCTGTCAATCACCTCTGGTTTGACCATTTGGGTCTGATTTAGGATCAGTTGTAGGACACACACATACAGCGTGTTGGTTTAGTGGATCACTATGCTTTACAAAGGAAGTGGATAATGTAATGTCAGTGAGAGATGACATTTAAGCTCTTGCCAGGAAAAAGGAGCAAGAGAGAGGGAAAAGAAGATGGAGTTACGGAAAGTAACAGACCGGAGGAGGTATTGGAAGAAGAAAAAAAGGAATTATAACGAGCACGGGAAGGAGGGGGGAGGTGAGAGAGCGTGACAAAGTTAGAGAGAAAAGGGAGTTGTTCTCTTGCTAAATGGAGTCTGGTCTGTTTTGGAAATGTAGACACTATCAAGGCTATCTCGTCTCGCTGCACACTGAGTCGTAACCCCTGCTAGGTAGCTCCGGCTATATTTAGATCTAGTGCTGCCAAATGACCTGCACCCACAAACACACACACTTCCTCTTCCTCCGACACACACATGCAGTTGGAGTCGGAGGTTTACATACACTTAGGTTGGAGGTTTACATACACTCGTTTTTCAACCACTCCACAAATTTCTTGTTAACAAACTATAGTTTTGGCAAGTCGGTTAGGACATCTACTTTGTGCATGACACATTATTTCACTTATAATTCACTGTACCACAATTCCAGCGGGTCAGAAGTTTACATACATTAAGTTGACTCTGCCTTTGAACAGCTTTTGAAATTCCAGAAAATGATGTCATGGTTTTAAGAAGCTTCTGATAGGCTAATGAACATAATTTGAGTCAATTGGAGGTGTACCTGTGGATATATTTCAAGGCCTACCTTCAAACTCAGTGCCTCTTTGCTTGACATCATTGGAAAATCTAAAGAAATCAGCCAAGACCTCAGAAAAACAATTGTAGACCTCCAAGTCTGGTTCATCCTTGGGAGCAATTCCCAAAGGCCTGAAGGTACCACGTTCATCTGTACAAACAATAGTACGCAAGTTAAAACACCATGGGACCATGCAGCCGTCATACCGCTCAGGAAGGAGACACGTTCTGTCTCCTAGAGATGAATGTACTTTGGTGCGAAAAGTGCAAATCAATCCCAGAACAACAGCAAAGGACCTTGTGAAGATGCTGGAGGAAACGGGTACAAAAGTGTCTATATCCACAGTAAAACTAGTCCTATATTGACATAACCTGAAAGGCCGCTCAGCAGGGAAGAAGCCAATGCTCCAAAACCGGCGTAAAAAAGCCAGACTATGGTTTGCAACTGAACATGGGGACAAAGATCTTACTTTTTGGAGAAATGTCCTCCGGTCTGATGAAACAAAAATAGAACTGTTTGGCAATAATGACTGTCGTTATGTTTGAAGGAATAAGGGGAAGGCTTGCAAGCCGAAGAACACCATCCTAGCCGTGAAGCACGGGGGTGGCAGCATCATGTTGTGGGGGTGCTTTGCTGCAGGAGGGACTGGTGCACTTCACAAAATAGATGGCATCATGAGGGAGGAAAAGTATGTGGATATATTGAAGCAACATCTCAATACATCAATCGGGAAGTTAAAGCTTGGTCGCAAATGGGTCTCCCAAATGAACCCCAAGCGTACTTCCAAAGTTCTGGCAAAATGGCTTAAGGACAACAAAGTCCAGGTATTGGAGTGGCCATCACAAAGCCCTAACCTCAATCCTATAGAAAATTTGTGGGCAGAACTGAGAAAGTGTGTGCGAGCAAGGAGGTCTACAAACCTGACTCCGTTATACCAGCTCTGTCAGGAGGAATGGGCCAAAATTCACCCAACTTATTGTGGGAAGCTTGTGGAAGGCTACCCAAAATGTTTGACCCAAGTTAAACAATTTAATGGCAATACACTCAATTAGTATTTGGTTGCATGTAAACTTGGGAATGTGGGAATGTGATTAAAGAAATAAAAGCTGAAATCATTCTCTCTACTATTATTCTGACATGTCACATTCTTAAAATAAAGTGGTGATCCTAACTGACCTAAGACAGGGAATTTTTACCAGGATTAAATGTCAGGAATTGTGAAACTGAGTTTAAATGTAATTGGCTAAGGTGTATCTAAACTTTCGACTCAACTGTGTATATATACAGTGGTATTTGATACACTGCCGGTTTTCCTACTTACAAAGCATATAGAGGTCTAATTTTTATCATAGGTACACTTCAACGGTGAGAGACTGAATCTAAAACAAAAATCCAGAAAATCACATGACATAAGTATTTGATCACCTACCAACCAGTAAGAGTTCCGGCTCTCACAGACCTGTTAGTTTTTCTTTAAGAAGCCCTCTTGTTCTCCACTCATTACCTGTATTAACTGCACCTGTTTGAACTCGTTACCTGTATAAAAGACACCTGTCCACACACTCAATCAAACAGACTCCAACCTCTCCACAATGACCTAGACCAGAGAGCTGTGTAAGGACATCAGAGGTAAAATTGTAGACCTGCACAAGGTTGGGATGGGCTACAGGACAATAGGCAAGCAGCTTGGTGAGAAGGCAACAACTGTTGGCGCAATTATTCGAAAATGTAAGAAGTTCAAGATGACGTCAATCACCCTCGGTCTGGGGCTCCATGCAAGATCTCACCTCGTGGGACATCAATGATCATGAGGAAGTTGAGGGATCAGAACTACACGGCAGGACCTGGTCAATGACCTGAAGAGAGCTGGGACCACAGTCTCAAAGAAAACCATTAGTAACACACTACGCCGTCATGGATTAAAATCCTGCAGCGCACGCAAGGTCCCCCTGCTCAAGCCAGCGCATGTCCAGGCCCATCTGAAGTTTGCCAATGACCATCTGGACGATCCAGAGGAGGAATGGGAGAAGGTCATGTGGTCTGATGAGACAAAAATAGAGCTTCTTTGTCTAAACTCCACTCGCCGTGTTTGGAGGAAGAAGGATGAGTACAACTCCTAGAACATCATCCCAACCGTGAAGCATGGAGGTGGAAACATCATTTTTTGGGGATGCTTTTCTGCAAAGGGGACAGGACGACTGCACCGTATTGAGGGGAGGATGGATGGGGCCATGTATCGCGAGATCTTGGCCAACAACCTCCTTCCCTCAGTAAGAGCATTGAAGATGGGTCGTGGCTGGGTCTTCCAGCATAAAAACAACCCAAAACAAACAGCCAGGGCAACTAAGGAGTGGCTCTGTAAGAAGCATCTCAAGGTCCTGGAGTGGCCTAGCCAGTCTCCAGACCTGAACCCAGTAGAAAATCTTTGGAGGGAGCTGAAAGTCCATATTGCCCAGCGAAGTTCTGCTTTTCTGATGTATCAAATACTTATGTCATGCAATAAAATGTAAATTAATTACTTAAAAATCATACAATGTAATTTTCAAGATTTTTGTTTTAGATTCCGTCTCTCACAGTTGAAGTGTACCTATGATTAAAAATTACAGCTGCTTTGTAAGTCGGAAACACTGACGATTTTGCAGGTTATCAAATACTTGTTCTCCCCACTGTATATACTCCAACATGCGTGCACACATAAGCCCTCAGAAGCGGACACACACTTTCTCTATTTTTCTGTCTCACACACCACTGCGCCCTTGTCCGGTAGTCTTGTTCTTGGACACCATCTGCTGTGTCTTCTCTGGCCTTGTGGATGTCAGAACATCCAGAGTCCACTCCTCTACTTGCCTCCTCTACTTCATCTCCTTCATCTGCACTAATGTGAAAGAACTGGACAGCTGAAAGCTGATTCCCAGTAGACATCCGACCACCTCTATTTTGAATCTGTAGATCAGTTCAGATGGAGAGAAGATGGGTGTTCCTAGACTTAGGAGATGCACTGTTGCTCTTTAGTTGCAGCCAAATTGGCAGTCTAATCTCTTTGTCGTCGCATTGGTGCTATGTTTAAGGCGGTTACAACCTACTAGCTCTGCTAATAGCTACTTTATTGAGGAAAAATGTACTTACAATGACGTCCCACCTAGCTATCGTTTAATTTTTTTTGTATATATATATTTTTGTACTTTTACCCCTTTTTCTCCAATTGGATATTTTGTGATATCCAATTAGTAGTTAGTCTTGTCCCATCGCTGCAATTCCCCTAAGGACACGGGAGAGGCAAAGGTCGAGAGCTGTGGGTCCTCCGATTCACAATCCTGCCAAGCCACACTGCTTCTTGACACAATGTTCGTTTAACATAGAAGCCAGCCGCACCAATGTGTCGGAGGAAACAGCATCCAGCTGGCGACCAAAGTCAGCGTGCGGGTGCCCGGCCCGCCACAAGGAGTAGCTAAAGCGCGGTGGGACAAGGATATCCCGGCCTGCCGAACCCTCCCCTAACCCGGATGATGCTGGGCCAATTGTGCTCCGCCTCATGGGTGTCCCGGTCACGGCCGGAGGTGACACAGCCTGGGATCGAACCCAGGGTCTGTAGTGACACCTTAGACCGCTATGCCACTCGGGAAGCCCTAGCTATCTTAAGATGAATGCACTAACTGTAAGTCACTCTGGATAAGAGGGTCTAAATGTTTAGTTTGGCCCAACTGACACAAGGACTATGTACCCACTCCTTCCTCAGACCAGTTCAGTCCAGATCAGATATCAGAAATGTAAACGGGCCGTCTACCATTTAATGCTCTCCATACATCCTACTTATCCAGTCTCTGTCGAAGAGGAGCAATCAGAGGGGCTGGGAGAAGGGGAAGTGAAGAACACAGGTCCTTCCTATGAGGCAAAAAGGGCAAGACTTCATATACAGTATGTCCTCGTCCTCACAGAAGGTGTGGACGTGCTGATAGTCAGGCATCGACTATCGCTAGCATTAAAGGAAGTTGAAAGTGTCTGAGCAGGGCTCTCCAGACCGCCTTCCCTACAGGACATCTACAGCACCCGGTGTCACACGAAAGGCCAATAAGATCATCAAGGACCACAGCCACCCGAGCCATGGCCTGTTTACCCCACTACCATCTAGAAGGCAGAGACCGTACAGGTTCATCAAAGCTGAGACCGAGAGACTGATAACCAGGCCATCAGACTGTTAAACAGTCATCAATACCACCCTGTACTCCACTGTTTCACCCACTTTACATGTATATACTGTATTCTAGTCAATGCTCATCCTATATAACTACTGCTGTACACACCTTTTCTAATCACATATTGTCCATAATGTCTATACACACTATCAAATACAGATAGACCTGTATTCCAGACCCTGACATTGCTCGTTCTGATATTTCTTCATTTTATTTTTTTATTTTGTATTGTTTGTTATTACTGCACTGTAACAGCTAGAAACATAAGCATTTTGTTGCATCTGGGATAACTTAAGCGAAATATGTGTACACGACCAATAAAATTATTTGATTTAACATCGTTGCAACTGATTTTAAAGTGTTTTTATGCCTCAGGCCTCAACCTGCTATTATTTAATTAGGTGAAAGACACACAATGCAATGCACAATAATCATTATCTCTGAACTACTGCATGTAACGGCCGTTAGTGGAAGAAGGTGAGGACCAAGGTGCAGCGTGGCACATGTTCATATTGTTTATTTGAAAATGAACACTAAAATGCAAAACAACAAAGAGAACAACCAAAACAGTTTTATCTGGTGCAGACACAAACACAGAAAGCAACTACCCACAACCCATAGTGGGAAAACAGGTTGCCTAAGTGTGGTTCTCAATCAGAGACAACGTTTGACAGCTGCCTCTGATTGGGAACCATACCAGGCCAAACACCTAGAAATATAACACACAGAACCAAAACAATGCCCACCCCAACTCACGCCCTGACCAAACTAAAATGGAGACATAAAAAGGAACTAAGGTCAGGACTTGACACTATATACATAAGTGTCAGTTAGTCTAACTAAAGAGCTAATTTCTGTTTGCAATCCATAGGTAGGCTAATTACAGATTTGGAGTAACCTGTGCAGTTTTTTTTTATTTATTTTTTTTATCTTTATTTTACTAGGCAAGTCAGTTAAGAACAAATTCTTATTTTCATTGACGGCCTAGGAACAGTGGGTTAACTGCCTGTTCAGGGGCAGAACGACAGATTTGTCCTTTGTCAGCTCGGGGATTCGAACTTGCAACCTTTCGGTTACTAGTCCACTAGGCTACCCTGCCGCCCCGACTGTTGACTGGTCATGTTAGTAGTACCAAAATGTACCTTTTTGATTTGTGCCCTTCATCACTTATGTGGTTTTAGGGCACACTGCAATGCTACCAAGATGGATAACTACTTTTGAGAGAGAGAGAGAGAGAGAGAGAGAGAGAGAGAGAGAGAGAGAGAGAGAGAGAGAGAGAGAGAGAGAGAGAGAGAGAGAGAGAGAGAGAGAGAGAGAGAGAGAGAGAGAGAGAGAGAGAGAGAGAGAGAGAGAGAGAGAGAGAGAGAGAGAGAGAGAGAGAGAGAGAGAGAGAGAGAGAGAGAGAGAGAGAGAGAGAGGGAACGCAATATAGAGAGAGAGAGAGAGAGAGAGGGAACGCAATATAGAGAGAGAGAGAGAGAGAGAGGGAACGCAATATAGAGAGAGAGAGAGAGAGAGAGGGAACGAGAGAGAGAGAGGGAACGCAATATAGAGAGAGAGAGAGAGAGAGAGAGAGATGGAAGTATAGAGAGAGAGAGGGAACGCAATGGAGAGGCAGAGAGAGAGGGAACGCAATGGAGAGGCAGAGAGAGAGGGAACGCAATGGAGAGGCAGAGAGAGGGAACGCAAGAGAGGGAGCGAGAGAGAACGCAATGGAGAGGCAGAGAGAGAGAATAATAGAGAGAGAACGCAATGGAGAGACAGAGAGAGAGAACGCAATAGAGAGAGAACGCAATGGAGAGGCAGAGAGAGAGAACGCAATAGAGAGAGAACGCAATGGAGAGGCAGAGAGAGAGAACGCAATGGAGAGAGAACGCAATGGAGAGGCAGAGAGAGAGCGCAATGGAGAGGCAGAGAGAGAGCGCAATGGAGAGGCAGAGAGAGAACGCAATGGAGAGGCAGAGAGAGAGAACGCAATGGAGAGGCAGAGAGAGAGAACGCAATGGAGAGGCAGAGAGAGAGAACGCAATAGAGAGAGAACGCAATGGAGAGGCAGAGAGAGAGCGCAATGGAGAGGCAGAGAGAGAGAACGCAATAGAGAGAGAACGCAATGGAGAGGCAGAGAGAGAGAACGCAATAGAGAGAGAACGCAATAGAGAGAGAGAGAGAGAGAGAACGCAATAGAGAGAGAGAGAGAGCGCAATGGAGAGGCAGAGAGAGAGCGCAATGGAGAGGCAGAGAGAGAGAACGCAATAGAGAGAGAACGCAATAGAGAGAGAACGCAATAGAGAGAGAACGCAATAGAGAGAGAACGCAATAGAGAGAGAACGCAATAGAGAGAGAACGCAATAGAGAGAGAACGCAATAGAGAGAGAAAGCAATAGAGAGAGAGAGAGAGAGAGAACGCAATAGAGAGAGAGAGAGAGAGAGAGAACGCAATAGAGAGAGAGAGAGAGAACGCAATAGAGAGAGAGAGAGAGAGAGAGAAGAGAGAGAGAACGCAATAGAGAGAGAACGCAATAGAGAGAGAGAGAGAGAGAGAACGCAATAGAGAGAGAGAGAGAGAGAGAGAGAGAGAGAGAGAGAGAGAGAGAGAGAGAGAGAGAGAGAGAGAGAGAGAGAGAGAGAGAGAGAGAGAGAGAGAGAGAGAGAGAGAGAGAGAGAGAGAGAGAGAGAGAGAGAGAGAGAGAGAGAGAGAGAGAGAGAGAGAGAGAGAGAACGCAATATAGAGAGAGAGAGAGAGAGAGAACGCAATATAGAGAGAGAGAGAGAGAGAGAACGCAATATAGAGAGAGAGAGAGAGAGAGAGAGAACGCAATAGAGAGAGAGAGAGAGAGAGAGAACAATATGGAGAGAGAGAGAGAGAGAGAACGCAATATGGAGAGGCAGAGAGAGAGGGAACGCAATGGAGAGGCAGAGAGAGAGGGAACGCAATGGAGAGGCAGAGAGAGAGGGAACGCAATGGAGAGGCAGAGAGAGAGGGAACGCAATGGAGAGGCAGAGAGAGAGGGAACGCAATGGAGAGAGAGAGAGGGAACGCAATGGAGAGAGAGAGAGGGAACGCAATGGAGAGAGAGAGAGGGAACGCAATGGAGAGAGAGAGAGGGAACGCAATGGAGAGAGAGAGAGGGAACGCAATGGAGAGAGAGAGAGGGAACGCAATGGGAGAGAGAGAGGGAACGCAATGGAGAGAGAGAGAGGGAACGCAATGGAGAGAGAGAGAGGGAACGCAATGGAGAGAGAGAGAGGGAACGCAATGGAGAGAGAGAGAGGGAACGCAATGGAGAGAGAGAGAGGGAACGCAATGGAGAGAGAGAGAGAGAGAGGGAACGCAATGGAGAGGCAGAGAGGGAACGCAATGGAGAGGCAGAGAGGGAACGCAATGGAGAGGCAGAGAGGGAACGCAATGGAGAGGCAGAGAGGGGCAATGGAGAGAGAGAGAGAGGGAACGCAATGGAGAGGCAGAGAGAGGGAACGCAATGGAGAGGCAGAGAGAGGGAACGCAATGGAGAGGCAGAGAGAGGGAACGCAATGGAGAGGCAGAGAGGAACGCAATGGAGAGGCAGAGAGAGGGAACGCAATGGAGAGGCAGAGAGAGGGAACGCAATGGAGAGAGAGAGGGAACGCAATGGAGAGAGAGAGAGGGCAATGGAGAGAGAGAGAGGGAACAATGGAGAGAGAGAGAGGGGCAATGGAGAGAGAGAGAGGGAACGCAATGGAGAGAGAGAGAGAGGGAACGCAATGGAGAGAGAGAGAGGGAACGCAATGGAGAGAGAGAGAGGGAACGCAATGGAGAGAGAGAGAGGGAACGCAATGGAGAGAGAGAGAGAGGGAACGCAATGGAGAGAGAGAGAGAGGGAACGCAATGGAGAGAGAGAGAGAGGGAACGCAATGGAGAGAGAGAGAGGGAACGCAATGGAGAGAGAGAGAGGGAACGCAATGGAGAGAGAGAGAGGGAACGCAATGGAGAGAGAGAGAGGGAACGCAATGGAGAGGCAGAGAGAGGGAACGCAATGGAGAGGCAGAGAGAGAGAGAGAGAGAGAGGGAACGCAATGGAGAGGCAGAGAGAGAGAGAGGGAACACAATGGAGAGACAGAGAGAGAGAGGGAACGCAATGGAGAGGCAGAGAGAGAGAGAGAGGGAACGCAATGGAGAGGCAGAGAGAGAGGGAACGCAGAGAGAGAGGGAACACAATGGAGAGGCAGAGAGAGAGGGAACGCAGAGAGAGAGGGAACACAATGGAGAGGCAGAGAGAGAGGGAATGCAGAGAGAGAGGGAACACAATGGAGAGGCAGAGAGAGAGGGAACACAATAGAGAGGCAGAGAGAGAGGGAACACAATGGAGAGGCAGAGAGAGAGAGAGGGAACGCAGAGAGAGAGGGAACAATGGATAGGCAGAGAGAGAGGGAACGAGAGAGAGAGAACAATGGAGGCAGAGAGAGAGCAATGGAGAGGCAGAGCGAGCGAGAGAGAACAATTGAGAGGCAGAGAGAGAGAGAGGTGAACAGGGCTTTTTATGTAGACTGGAGTTATCACGTGTGTGCATACTGCTGCATCCTCTGTGTTCATACTGTATCTCTGAACACCAATCCCTCTGGTGTCTCCCTTAAGTACACGCTGCTATGCCCAATCAATAACTAAAAACATTGAAGTAAGGGAGTACACTTGACCTGCCATCAGCCATTCAATTTGTCTCTGTACATTTAATATCAGTCTATAGGACAATGTCTTGTCAATAGAGGGATGATTTTTTTGGTCAGACTTGAATGGACTGATAGGCAGGCTGGCTGGCAGGCAGCCAGGCAGGTAGGCAAGCGGACAAATATTTTAAATGCCGTAACATGTCATCTGGATAAACCAAACATACCAACCAAGACAGGAACAACAAACATAAGTATCTTGGTATGTTGTTGTTCTGTGATGGCATCTGTTATAGTATCTAATAGGTATCTACCCGTCTGTCCGACTGTCATTTTTTTCTCTGTTTTTACTCTGCTCTAAGAAAGAGTGTGTTTACTATGGTACCCTATTCCCTATATAGTGCGCTACATTTGACCAGAGCCCAATGGGCCTTCTGGGATGCAGGCACAGACTGTGAGCGGAATCTTTTCCTGGCTGGAGTGTTTCACTTACAGCATACACATACAGACAGACTGACTTTACATCAGTCACACACACATTTACACTGTCAAACAATCACACAAACTACTACACAAGCTCACCCTTTTGACACATTCCCAAACACTATCACACTGGTTATATAAATAGACATGCACACACACACACACACACAATCAAAGCTTATCGACACACACACACACACACATATATATCCAAGTCTCACTACAACCACAGCTTATCCAAAAGTCTCTCTCTTGCAGGACTGCTTCTTACTGCCCACTGACTTTCTCCCCAAGCCATTGTATGGTAAACGGGCTCATCATTAATGCATGGAGCCCTTGTTTTCTGTGCCCCCCTTGAAAGTAAAGCATTGGTAGAGGGCCGCTGCAAGTGGCTTCGATAAGGAACAGAACATGCCCAGGAAATGCCCGGCCATGTTAGACAGGCACTTAACAGAATCAACGTGCACTTTTATGTTTGTCCTTAGGAATCGGCGGTTAAGTATTTTCTATTATGCATGGTTGGTACTGGCACTTAAGGATTTGTTCTTTAGCGATGATGTAATGGGGCCTTGTATTGTTTTATGGATGCTCATCATGAGGATCTTTTAATGTTGAAATAATCTATGCACCATGCTTTTGATAAAGCCATTAAGCTGTTAAGGTTAGTGATTATATTATGAGATAGGCAAGACCAGCTACAGTAAATCTGGTCCTAATGGTCCTTTTGAAGTGCATTGAAATTGGCCGTCCGGCATCATATCAAAATAGGGAACAGAGCGCTATCTCCAACATGACGTTTCTCTCAGATCCACAATGGCTGTCTTGTGTCATGACGGACAGACAATGTCAACCTTGTGTCCAAGTTGCGCCACAGTGATCACTGTGTCTTAAAGCGTGACTCGTTTCGGTGACACTTTATCATAAGGTCCCTTAATGAACCGTTTATAAACAGGTTGTAGAGAGTTGACATACCATTTAAGCAATCTCTTAAGTCTTGTTTTATATCTTTTTTTTATTTTAGGATCCCCATTTGCTGTTGCTGAAGCAGCAGTTACCCTTCCTGGGGTCCACATTTATACATTATATTTATAAATACTATTTTAAGTAAACTGCCTTCTTCATCAGAATGCTAGCTTAGCATTAGCAAGCCTAGCGTGCTGACGAGAAAGGCAGTTCAATTAAAATAGTGCTTATAAATACATCAATGACTCTTTAGAGATTGCTTATTGACATTTACAAACGTAGGAATAATGATTCAGAAATAGTATGTAAACCTGTTAAGAAATGGTTTATTGCAGGACCTTAATAAAGTGTTACATTTGCTCGTTCATACTCTAGGCCCTCCTTGTCAGCTCAAACAGAGCGGTCATTGTGCAATCGCAGGACGTAAAGACGGCCATGTCTGACTTTGAAGAGTCGCATGGAGGCTGTTGTGGGGCTTGTTTGTGAAGGTGGTTTCCTGCTCTTCAACCGTGTTCTTTGCTTCTGTGTCTCTCTGCACAGACATGTCTTCCATAAGCTGTGTGTGGACCCCTGGCTGAATGAGCACTGTACGTGTCCCATGTGTAAACTGAACATCCTCAAAGCTCTGGGCATCATGGTGAGTATAGTATAGTCAGTATCTCAATTCCTTATCAGTAGAAATGTGTTAGAAGTCAGTATACAAAATATGATCAACGTCACAAACGACTCTTGACCCAAATAATGAGGAAAAAGATTGCCTTAATATATTGTCATTATCTCAATTTACATGGTTATGTTAATTAACAGTAGAATACAACACAACCTGTGTTGTAGATTAAGGCGTTATTTCCCCAGGTTGCCCTTCACATGCTGCTACTCCCCGTCATTGTGACAGACCATGTTCATCCTTTGGCGCGCTCAGTACGATGCAACGTTTTGGAACATTCAGACAGAAATAGGCAATGTAGAACAAACATGCCTCTCTGACATGTAGCATAAGGAGTCACATCAGCTTCATTCATGGAATTTCTATCTGCAACGTTTGAGAATGTTTGGCGACTGAACATGGCCCAGGCAATTGCGTAACCATCTGTTTATGCCAGCTGTGTATGACCTCATCCGTAGTCCTAGTGTTCCCCCTGCTGGTAAGTTATGGAACTATTGCTCAGACGTCAGAAACTAGTCAAACCAGGACTAAAGTGGTATCATCACATCTGATGAGCTGCTACAAGAGCTATTTTCTCTGAAGTTAAGTGTTCATGTTAAGGTCATGGTCAAAATCAGGGTTAGCGATCAACATGACCTAACAAGTTAATATGACACAAATTAGTCTTTCCTCTAACCCTTGTGTTTAACCACTAGCCATAACATTCCTCTAACCCTTGTGTTTAACCACTAGCCATAACATTCCTCTAACCCTTGTGTTTAACCACTAGCCATAACATTCCTCTAATCCTTGTTTAACCACTAGCCATAACATTCCTCTAACCGTTGTTTAACCACTAGCCATAACATTCCTCTAATCCTTGTTTAACCACTAGCCATAACATTCCTCTAATCCTTGTTTAACCACTAGCCATAACATTCCTCTAACCGTTGTGTTTAACCACTAGCCATAACATTCCTCTAACCGTTGTGTTTAACCACTAGCCATAACATTCCTCTAACCGTTGTGTTTAACCACTAGCCATAACATTCCTCTAACCCTTGTGTTTAACCACTAGCCATAACATTCCTCTAACCCTTGTGTTTAACCACTAGCCATAACATTCCTCTAACCCTTGTGTTTAACCACTAGCCATAACATTCCTCTAACCGTTGTGTTTAACCACTAGCCATAACATTCCTCTAATCCTTGTTTAACCACTAGCCATAACATTCCTCTAACCGTTGTGTTTAAACACTAGCCATAACATTCCTCTAACCGTTGTGTTTAACCACTAGCCATAACATTCTTCTAACCGTTGTTTAACCACTAGCCATAACATTCCTCTAATCCTTGTTTAACCACTAGCCATAACATTCCTCTAATCCTTGTTTAACCACTAGCCATAACATTACTCTAACCGTTGTGTTTAACCACTAGCCATAACATTACTCTAACCGTTGTGTTTAACCACTAGCCATAACATTACTCTAACCGTTGTGTTTAACCACTAGCCATAACATTACTCTAACCATTGTGTTTAACCACTAGCCATAACATTCCTCTAACCGTTGTGTTTAACCACTAGCCATAACATTCCTCTAACCGTTGTGTTTAACCACTAGCCATAACATTCCTCTAACCGTTGTGTTTAACCACTAGCCATAACATTCCTCTAATCCTTGTTTAACCACTAGCCATAACATTCCTCTAACCGTTGTGTTTAACCACTAGCCATAACATTACTCTAATCCTTGTTTAACCACTAGCCATAACATTCCTCTAACCGTTGTGTTTAACCACTAGCCATAACATTCCTCTAACCGTTGTGTTTAACCACTAGCCATAACATTCCTCTAACCGTTGTGTTTAACCACTAGCCATAACATTACTCTAATCCTTGTTTAACCACTAGCCATAACATTCCTCTAACCGTTGTGTTTAACCACTAGCCATAACATTCCTCTAACCGTTGTGTTTAACCACTAGCCATAACATTCCTCTAACCGTTGTGTTTAACCACTAGCCATAACATTACTCTAATCCTTGTTTAACCACTAGCCATAACATTCCTCTAATCCTTGTTTAACCACTAGCCATAACATTCCTCTAACCCTTGTTTAACCACTAGCCATAACATTCCTCTAATCCTTGTTTAACCACTAGCCATAACATTCCTCTAATCCTTGTTTAACCACTAGCCATAACATTCCTCTAATCCTTGTTTAACCACTAGCCATAACATTCCTCTAACCGTTGTGTTTAACCACTAGCCGTAACATTCCTCTAATCCTTGTTTAACCACTAGCCATAACATTCCTCTAATCCTTGTTGAACCACTAGCCATAACATTCCTCTAACCGTTGTGTTTAACCACTAGCCATAACATTCCTCTAACCGTTGTGTTTAACCACTAGCCATAACATTCCTCTAACCGTTGTGTTTAACCACTAGCCATAACATTACTCTAATCCTTGTTTAACCACTAGCCGTAACATTCCTCTAATCCTTGTTTAACCACTATTCAGAACATTCCTCTAATCCTTGTTTAACCACTAGCCATAACATTACTCTAATCCTTGTTTAACCACTAGCCATAACATTCCTCTAATCCTTGTTTAACCACTAGCCATAACATTCCTCTAACCGTTGTGTTTAACCACTAGCCGTAACATTCCTCTAACCGTTGTGTTTAACCACTAGCCATAACATTCCTCTAATCCTTGTTTAACCACTAGCCATAACATTCCTCTAACCCTTGTGTTTACTCCCCTACCCCCTTTAGCCCAACCTGCCGTGTGTGGACAACGTCGGCTTCGACATGGACCACAGGATAGGACGCAGCCAGACGATGGCCAGCCAGCGGACAGCCCTGGTGGACCTGTCCAGTGAGACATCCATCAGCCTGGAGCCCCTGCAGCAAGGCCACCCCGGCACTGGACCCCAGATCCCCTCAGACAGCGGAGAGCTCATCCCCCGCACCGGAGAGATCAACATCGCCGTCACCAGTAAGCAGCTTCCGCCCTGGACAACTTTCTAGTCTTCAACTCAAGTTTAGATGTTATTTCAAATGACTTTATTGATATGAAAGGTTACATTCAGCATTATAAAATCAGAACACACTGTGACCCATGCACCTACTTCAACTTTCTCACAGTTTTATTTGATCCTTGCAAATCAGGGCGGCAGGTAGCTTAACGGTTAGAGCATTGGGCCAGTAACTGAAAGGTCGCTAGTTCAAATCCCTGAGCTGGCAAGGGGGAACATTTGTTGATGTGCCCTTGAGCAAGGCACCTAACCCTAATTGCTCCACTCTCCGAGTGTGTCTCAGGGAGAGTTGGGATATGCAAAAAAACAAAAACACATTTCCAATTCACACATGCGTATCATGCACACTTGTATCTGTGTAAATTGGGACAAATATAAACATCCACCAAATGTATATAATTATTATGTAAGCGGAACATAGGAATAAATCAAATGTAGCCTTTTCATAGTTCTAACTTATTGAAGGCATTAGCCTCTGAAAAATGAAAAATATATATATTATATATATCTTGTTATGCAATTTAAATTAGGTTAAACTAAAGGCAAAATTATAATTCTAAACCACTTGCGCGCACACACACACACCCACTCAAAAGATAGATCCTAAATCCCTCCCTGCCCCTTTATCCCTACCTTCACTAAAAGTGAGATTAGTGTTGTTCTGTTTTGTCAGCAAAAAGACAACCACTTTTAAAAGGATTTACACGACAACCTCTGGATCCTCTCCTGCGCTCTGTCTCTTTCTCTCTGTATCTCTTTGACTCATTTAGATTTCAGTCTCCTTTCACTCTTTCCCTTGACCTTGGACACAGAACCCCCCCTCAGAGACTTGTCTCTTGTAGGTCACATTGCTCCCTGCACCCTCCTCTGACTCCCCGCTGCAGCTGTCTGTTTAATCCATAATCCCTATCCAACTGATCCTAACCCCAACCATGAGAAGGCAAAATGCACAACTGACCTAAGATGACCTCTTGAACCACAATCTGTTTTACTGTGCATAACTATTTATGAAGGAGGGGAAGATGTGATTTCACAGCACTGCACCAAAAAAAACAAGAACATGCACTGCAGTTATTGCAGTACTACTACTTGTTTATTACTGCAGTACTCCTTGTTTATCATTCTTTCACTTATAGCTAGTAATTATAATTCAGTAATGCATACGGTGTTGCTACCATGTTGTTATGCTGTGTTGCTACCATGTTGTTATGCTGTGTTGCTACCATGTTGTTATGCTGTGTTGCTACCATGCTGTGTGTCATGTGTTGCTGTCTTGCTATGTTGTTGTCTTAGGTCTCTCTTTATGTAGTGTTGCCTCTTGTTGTGATGTGTGTTTTGTCCTAGATTTATATTGTATTGATTATTATAACATTTTTTTCTATCCCAGGCCCCCGTCCCCACAGGAGGCCTTTTGCCTTTTGGTAGGCCATCATTATAAATAAGAATTTGTTCTTAACTGACCTGCCTAGTTAAATAAAGGTTAAATAAATAAATTAAATAAAACATCAATTTGAATGAATGGCTGATCCTGTGAGTAGTTCATAATCTGAATAATAGTGAATAAGATTTGTTAGATAACTCCTAATACCTAAACTTGTTTCAGGATAGGCCTACTTTCATAAATTCATTGAAGTCAGTCTTCTATAAATCCACCCAATTTCTGCTGTTGGATAATGTGACCCAGGTTTCTCTCATTTCTGGTAAACCTCAAAGGGCTCCTATAGTGAAAGTTATGCCTGTTCTCTTTCAATGTGGACAGTTTTACTTGACTTTTCTCAATTTAAAGAGACTGCACGTTACGTTAGTAAACGACTACCGCCCCGTAGCACTCACTTCCGTCATCATGAAGTGCTTTGAGAGACTAGTCAAGGACCATATCACCTCCACCCTACCTGACACCCTAGACCCACTCCAATTCGCTTACCGCCCAAATAGGTCCACAGACGATGCAATCTCAACCACACTGCACACTACCCTAACCCATCTGGACAAGAGGAATACCTATGTGAGAATGCTGTTCATCGACTACAGCTCGGCATTTAACACCATAGTGCCCTCCAAGCTCATCATCAAGCTCGAGACCCTGGGTCTCGACCCCGCTCTGTGCAACTGGGTACTGGACTTCCTGACGGGCCGCCCCCAGGTGGTGAGGGTAGGCAACAACATTTCCACCCCGCTGATCCTCAACACTGGGGCCCCACAAGGGTGCGTTCTGAGCCCTCTCCTGTACTCCCTGTTCACCCACGACTGCGTGGCCACGCACGCCTCCAACTCAATCATCAAGTTTGCGAACGACACAACAGTGGTAGGCTTGATTACCAACAACGACGAGACTGCCTACAGGGAGGAGGTGAGGGCCCTCGGAGTGTGGTGTCAGGAAAATAACCTCACACTCAACGTCAACAAAACTAAGGAGATGATTGTGGACTTCAGGAAACAGCAGAGTGAACACCCCCCTATCCACATTGATGGGACAGTAGTGGAGAGGGTAGTAAGTTTTAAGTTCCTCGGCGTACACATCACATACAAACTGAATTGGTCCATCCACACAGACAGCATCGTGAAGAAGGCGCAGCAGCGCCTCTTCAACCTCAGGAGGCTGAAGAAATTCGGCTTGTCACCAAAAGCACTCACAAACTTCTACAGATGCACAATCGAGAGCATCCTGTCGGGCTGTATCACCGGCAACTGCTCCGCCCAAAACCGTAAGGCTCTCCAGAGGGTAGTGAGGTCTGCACAACGCATCACCAGGGGCAAACTACCTGCCCTCCCGGACACCTACACCACCTGATGTCACAGGAAGGCCATAAAGATCATCAAGGACAACAACCACCGAGCCACTGCCTGTTCACCCCGCTATCATCCAGAAGGCGAGGTCAGTACAGGTGCATCAAAGCTGGGACCGAGAGATTGAAAAACAGCTTCTGTCTCAAGGCCATTACTGTTAAACAGCCACCACTAACATTGAGTGGCTGCTGCCAACACACTGACTCAACTCCAGCCACTTTAATAATGGGAATTGATGGGAAATTATGTAAAATATATCACTAGCCACTTTAAACAATGCTACCTAATATAATGTTTACATACCCTACATTATTCATCTCATATGTATATGTATATACTGTACTCTATATCATCTACTGCATCTATGTAATACATGTATCACTAGCCACTTTAACTATGCCACTTTGTTTACATACTCATCTCATATGTATATACTGCACTCAATACCATCTACTGTATCTTGCCTATGCTGCTCTGTACCATCACTCACTCATATATCTTTATGTACATATTCTTATCCCTTATCCCCTTGTGTCTATAAGGTAGTAGTTTTGGAATTGTTAGCTAGATTACTTGTTGGTTATTACTGCATTGTCGGAACTAGAAGCACAAGCATTTCGCTACACTCGCATTAACATCTGCTAACCATGTGACAAATAAAATTTGATTTGATTTGATGCAGTGTAGATGGACCTAGATGTGCCTCGGTTTCTCTTTTTGTCGTCGTTGGATACGTCTGCAGTGTGGATGCATGTGTGGATGGCTTGCGGTGTGGATGTGTTTTGTGCCTGTGTGTACATAACGGTCTTTACGCTATGCCCATGCTTCCAGGTCTTTCTCTTCGGTCTTCAAGCTTGTCCTGGTGAATGTCTCCTTTCTCCTGCCTCTCTCAGTGTCGCTCTCCTCTGGATATATCTCTGGATCTTAAGGACGTATTTTCTTTATCTCTTAGTTTTCCTGACTTTACTGCTGGTTTTCAAAGAGGAAAGATCTTTTGTGTTTTCCTGTTTGGCCTCGTCGGTTTTTAACCCAACGCATGTTGGGCTGCAATGACCCCCCCCCTTTCCTTTTATTGACAGAGGAGTGGTTTATAATCGCCAGCTTCGGCCTTCTCAGCACTCTCACTCTGTGCTTTATGATCATCAAGGCCACAGCCAGCTTCTCCAGCCCTGAGTGAGTACCACCACACACTTCCAGAATTCAATACATTCAATATGTCTACTCCTTAATTACATTTCAATCAAGTCTATTGATTAAGCTTGAGTCATAGATTATTGTTGTCTATTTCATTTCTGCTTAACTAAGCCCGTATCCAGGGCTATACTTCTTGATTTGTGGATATCTGAAAATGGGCTCAACTCAGGCTACTTTGAACCATTGTCAAGACAATGGAGTTTGGATATTGACCAGACAGATGCAAAACAGTCAGACGAGTATTCAAATGTGGCGAACTTCCATTTCCATGAATTTACAAAACTTGGATCGCAGCTGACATAAATCTAAATACTTTAACAGAACAATTGTTTCATACTGTACAATATATGTGTACTAAAGTTAAGTACTGTTGACATAGGTACTGGCATGTATCTGATACAGAGAGAGTTTGAAAAGTAATGAAATATTGGATTGTGAATGTTTCCACATGAACTAACAAGGATACTGTATAAAGTAACACGGAAGGCTCCATCCCCTCTCAGACAAACTTCAAAAGTATTAGAGCTAAGTGCCTTAACACGAGAAAATCATGGTTTAAAAGAAGTATTTTTTTCCCCGATCAACGTGTCTTTAATGCTCTCTTTTTTCTGCTACCTTTTCTAACATTGTTCATTTCCTCTTTTCTTTCAGCCTGGAGTGGGAGAAGTGAAGATGATCGCCTTATTGCCCCTCTCGATCCTTTCTCTGGCGCAGCCTCATGGCAATGTTGCCTTCTTCTGCCATATGTTTCTGTATTGTATTTTGTAAGCTTGTGCTTCTGAGCCTGGCTGTAATTGTTTTTAGTGGTTGTAATAGGGAAAAGCGCTTTGAGACATTAAATCTTCCCTCCTTTTGACTTGTTATATTCTCTTTCGTAATCAATACTTTCCGTGTGTGTGTGTGTGTGTGAGAGAGAGTTTCTATATTTAATGAAAGACACGAATCACTCTTGTGCTCCCGAACCAGACACACCTCGCAATAAAAGGTTGACATTTCTTTGCTCATTCATGACCTTGACTTGAAAATACACTGTGACTGACCAGGTGAATCCAGGTGAAAGCTATGATCCCTTATTGATGTCACTTGTTAAATCCACTTCAATCAGTATAGAGGAAGGGGAGGAAACAGCATAAGGAATTGATTATGCCTTGAAGACAATTGAGAAATGGATTGCGCATGTGTGACATTGAGGGTGAATGGGCAAGACAAAATATTTAAGTGCCTTTGAATGGGGTATGGTAGTAATATTGCAACTCAATATTAGGAAGGTGTTCCTAATGTTTGGTATACTCTGTGTATTTGGCTGTAATGCAGCACTATCCCCAGTTGGTGGCACTATTTCTTAGCGATTACAGTACAGGTCTATCCTCCCACATCAGAATCGTATCAGGTCACAACTTCCACATATCTCTGCTTAGCTCTTATTCAGGCTGACCTGAATGATATTGATGATTAGTGTGAATCAAAGGGCGGTCTGGGTGATCTTTCATGTATCACTCTCTTGACTTGAGGTTGTATAGCATGTTGAGGATCTTTGAAGATTCACAATGGGCAATTCCACGGTTAGGGAATGATGCAGAGACTCAGATTTTCCACTTTAAAATGTATGCCAAACAAAAACCAATGATTGCAAAGTTAAACAAACCATACAACTCCATGCACAAGAACGACTTTTAGACATTTTCCCAATAAATAAATATTTACTTGAAGAACAGTGCAGATGCAAGGTTTGGTAACAGAATGACGGCACAAACCATCATTCTATTACCAAGCTTGGCATCACATTTTCAGTGGAAATTGTTAAAAGTAGTCCTTGTTCACAGTTTGCTTCATGGTTTGTTTAACTTTGCAATAAGTGTTTTTTGTTTTGGCATACGTTTAAAGTGGAAAATCAGAGTCACAGCATCTTTCTGTTACTGTGGAATTGCCTTAATGTCACTGTTCAGCTTGACCTCACCCACCCTCACATTATTACTCACCTGTAAATGTCGATCATGGTGTCCAATCCCAGTGTCTCCTGCAATAATGTTTACAGATGCCAAGAAAAAATGATTACGTATGAATAATACCTTTGTTTATGGTGCTAGCATCAGCTTTTCTAGTTAGGAATCTTACTGACATATGTCAATGTCAGTGACGCCAAGAAACATGACATCTTCCCATGTTTCTTTGCAGGTGGGCACTTCTTCAACCGGAACTCCCTGTCCCCACTCAGTTTGGTCTGTGAGATGGAGCTACCTGACACCCAGGCATCGCTCGACCGCTACGATGACAAGTCGTGAGGGTCGTCGCCATGGTTTCGACCCCCCCCCCCCCCACAGATGGCCTTGTACCTTCCTGCACACCTGCGAGTCATTGTGTGTGTGTGTGGGGGGGTAGGAGTGGCACAACAACCTAGATGACAACCTTGACTAACCTGTGGAGCAATGACATGATGACATCAGATATTTTCTACCAGTGCAGAATGTACTATTATTGCCTGTCAAAAAGAAGAGGGGGGATTATCGTCCTCTATTCTCCCCCTGGTTAGATATTCAGTAAAGTCCTTCCTTGACACTTTCATTTCAACAACTGACTCTGACATCTGTTTCTAGATGCGGTAGTGGGGAATTAGCCCTTTCTAGTCTTACTTTGCAGGATCTCGGCGTATCGTCCATTTCAAGTGTGCTAGAAATAATAAACCACTTGTTAGTGCAGCCTACAATAAATCTGTATATATGATTAGCAAACCATCATTTAATTTCGCTTCCTTTGGCTCTAATGCAGTAAGAAAGGTCTCTTTCTTCCCTGGTGGACCAGTTGGCTCTGTTGTATTTACTATGCTGCCTAAACGACAGTGGAGAGGATATTTTGACTGGTGGGACATGTCCAGACATGCCTAGTCTCTCCCTCTATATGGCCATGCCTCAAGTGACTGGTGTAATGCACCCACCATGGTGACTGGGTTCAAGAATAAGACCAGTGGAACAATGGACATGCAGTGATGCAACATTCTGAACTCTGTGAAAAGCAGTATTACTTCCCTATAGCAAAACCGACGTCTCTGTATAAAAATGTGGAGAAAAAAAAAACATTTTAACGTGTACTTAAAGCCTATGAAATACCCAGATCGTGTATTAATCAACCCCTGTGTGTGTGTGTGCACAGTACCAGTAAAATGTTTGGCCACACCTAAGATTTTTCTTTATTTTTTTACTATTTTCTACATTTTAGAATGATAGTGAAGACGTCAAAACTATGAAATAACACATGGAATCATGTAGTAACCAAAGAAAGTGTTAAACAAATCAACTATATTATATTTGAGTCTTCAAAGTAGCCACCCTTTGCCTTGATGACAGCTTTCACCTGGAATGCTTTTCCAACAGTCTTGAAGGAGTTCTCACATATGCTGAGCACTTGTTGGCTGCTTTTCCTTCACTCTGCGGTCCAACTCATCCCGAACCATCTCAGAAGGGTTGAGGTCGGGTGATTGTGAGGCCAGGTCATCTGATACAGCACTCCATCACTCTCCTTCATGGTCAAATAGCCCTTACACAGTCTGGAGGTGTGTTTTGGGTCGTTGTCCTGTTGAAAAACAAATGATACTCCCTCTAAGTGCAAACTAGATGGAATAGCTTAATGCTGTGGTAGCCATGCTGGTTAGATGTGCCTCAAATTCTAAATAAATCACTGGCAGTGTCGCTAGCAAAGCACCCCCACACCATCACACCTCCTCCTCCATGCTTCACAGTGTGAACCACACAAACGGAGATCATCCGTTCACCTACTCTGTGTCTCACAAAGACACGGCGGTTGGAACCAAAAATCTGTCATTTGGACTCATGCTTGTGTTTCTTGGCCCAAGCAAGTCTCTCTTATTCTTATTGGTGTCCTTTAGTAGTGGTTTCTTTGCAGCAATTTGACCATGAAGGCCTGATCCACACAGTTTCCAACAGTTGATGTTGAGATGTGTCTTACTTGAACTGAAGCATTTATTTGGGCTGCAATCTGTGGTGCACTTAATTCTAATGTACTTATGCTCTGCAGCAGAGGTAACTCTGGGTCTTCCTTTCCTGTGGCGGTCCTCATGAGAGCCAGTTTCATCATAGCACTTGGTTTTTGCAACTGCACTTGAAGAAACTTTCAAAGTTCTTGAAATGTTCTGTATTAACTGAGCTTCATGTCTTAAAATAACGATCAACTGTCGTTTCTCTTTGCTTATTTGAGCTGTTCTTGCCATATAATGGACTCAGCCCTATTTGATAAAAGACCATCTTCACCTGTTAATTGAAATGCATTTACAGGTGACCTCATGACGCTGTTTGAGAAATGCCAATAATGTGCAAAGCTGTCAAGGCAAAGGGTGGCTACATTGAAGAATCTCAAATATAACAGATTTTGATTTGTTTAACACCTTTTTTTTGGTTACATGTGTTATTTCATAGTTTTGATGTCTTCACTATTATTCTACAATGTAGAAAATAGTTTTAAAAAATAAAAACCCTTGAATAAGTAAGTGTTCAAACTTTTGACTGGTACTGTGTATGTATGTAATGTAATGTATGTATGTATATACACACACACACAGTATATACAATCTATATACATTATATCTCTAAACCGGCCTCTTGAAGTACTGTTTGTTTTCCTTTCACAATCTTGTACAAGCGAATTGGGTGGAAGGGTTTGTCCTCTGTTCTTGTTGTCCCCCTTGTGTTATCTTTATCTGATATTTGCGATGATGTAACGCGGAGAGGGGAGTGTGTCAGTTTCAGGTCACTGTGTTACATACAGCACTGCCTCAGCATTAAAAGTGTAATTATTGCCTATGTCCTGTTGAAGCCCATTCCAATGTGTGCCGCTTCTTCATGAAACACAGCCCAATGTTATTAACATTTCAGCTGGAGTTTGGAGAAGATTCTATTTATCTATTCAGATTAAATAAATTATTAACTTCACAGTGTGGTGAAAGTGTATGGTGATGAGCTTGATGCTCCTTTCCAATAAATATAGGTTCCAATAAATGGTCGGTACTTGATTGCCATTTGACAAATATAAATATACATAATCTAATGTAGACAAGCCTACCTGCACTGTATCTGCAAGCTGTTTGCTAGAGCGCAGATGCCAAGACCAGAGTAGGTACATATGCTATTTAATGCAACAGTTTGTGACAACTATCGGCTATTGAGAACGTGATAGAAACGCATTGAACTTTAGATTTTTATTCGGTACATGAAAACTTAAACAAAAAAGTACATTTTGTGTGCACTACGTCATCACGCATTGACTTTTATCCGCAACAAAACCGTTTGGTGGAAATACACCACTGTTGAATATTTGCATGAAAATCTGTTGCCAAGTAGATGGAAACAGCTATAGGGAGCGTTCATTGGCATAATGAATTTGGGGCATGATTTGGCATTAAATCAAATGCCATAACATTTTTGGAATTTTAGAATCTTTGTCTAATTTGTATTGGTAATTATTAGTTCTCAAAGATTATCTTTAAAAAATATACTGAACAAAAATATAAATGCAATATGTAAAAGTGTTAGTCTCATGTTACTTGAGCTGAAATAAAAGATCCCAGAAATGTCCAAACGCACTAAAGGTTTCTCTAAAATGTTGTGCACAAATGTGTTTACATCCATGTTAGTGAGTATTTGTCCTTTGCCAAGATAATCCACAGGTGTGGCATATCAATAAGATGATTGAACAGCATGATAATTACACATGTGCACCTTGTGCTGGGGACAAATGGGCACTCTAAAATGTGCAGTTTTGTCACACAACACATTGCCACAGCTTGCAATTGGCATGCTGACTGCCGGAATGTCCACCAGAGCTGTTGCCAGATAATTAAATGCTCATTCCTCTATCACAAGATGCCTCCAACATCGTTTTAGAGAATTTGGCAGTATGTCCTACCGGCTTCACAACTGCAGACGATGCATAACCATTCCAGCCCAGGACTTCCACATTCAGCTTCTTCACCTGTGGAATCATCTGAAACCAACTACCTGGAGAGCTGATGAACTGAGGAATATTTCTGTCTGTAATATAGCCCTTTCCTTGGGAAAAACTCATTCTGATTGACTGAGCCTGGCTCCCAAGTGGCTGGGCCTAAGCCGTTCCCAGGCCCATCCATGGTTGTGCCCCTGCTCAGTCATGTCAAATCCATAGATTAGGGCCTAATTTATTTATTTCAATTGACTGATTTCCTCTTATGAACTGTAACTCAGTAAAGTCTTTTAAATTGTTGGATATTGCGTTTATATTTTTGTTCAGTATACTATGTTACGTCTAGTCTGAGGCCAGGCTGAATAAACTGCATTGTTTCATAAGTTTACTGTTATTAATATAAATATTTGCGCATAAAGCCATTTCCGCCACCATTTGGCGCATAATTAATTACACTGATGCAAAAATATCACACCATGTCGAACAAACAAATGATCAGTCGGCATTTATACAATTGTACCGAAACTACCATCAGAGCTGTCATTTGTTTTATATTTCTTTTAGTTTCACTTTGTCAAGTTCTGAACTCAAAGTCCAGAACATAAAAACTGTGCAGGGAAAGTGGTTTGTGATTACATTTTCACTTAACCCATTTAATGCTGAATTTTTCCCAGACATGAAAATATCCAAATCAAGTGTCATAGTAACCCTTTGAAATAATCAATCATTCTTTTTTTTACATTTCCATGTGAAAGTGTGTTGTGACCGGTGGGATAATGTTATGTATACTGAATTAACATTTCTCCTATGCAGTCATCAAAATTCTTATATATCCCAGCCCAGTTATTAACACATGTAAAACTCTGTCACTGGCAGTCCCCAATATTGCCACTAGAATTACCCATCACATTCTAGTGTGATTATTTTACATATCAAAAACCCTTATACAACACCGATATGAATACTGAGAGCAAAGACAAAAAACAACAACCATCAACGTATTTCAATACTGTTACTTTAGTGCAACATTTATTGAGACATTAATACTGTTACTTTAGTGCAACATGTATTGAGACATTAATATTGTTACTTTAGTGCAACATGTATTGAGACATTAATATTGTTACTTTAGTGCAACATGTATTGAGACATTAATATTGTTACTTTAGTGCAACATGTATTGAGACATTAATATTGTTACTTTAACATTTGAACTTGTACTTTAGTGCAATATTCATTTTAACATTGTCATTGTGACGTTTTAGTGCAACACTCACTAACTGTATAGCAGTCGTGTGATTAATTTCCACTGAACATAAAGGTAACATTTAGGATAGAGGTAGCCTGTAGAATATGCATTCAAGTAGAGGCCTACACTGAACATAAAGGTAACATGTAGGATAGAGGTAGCCTGTAGAATATGCATTCACGTAGAGGCCTATGCTAAACATAAAGGTAACATTTAGGATAGAGGTAGCCTGTAGAGTATGCATTCAAGTATAGGCCTATGCTAAACAAAATAATATATATATATATATATATATATATATATATAAACATAATGTTAACTTCCACTGCTATGCGGATGACACACAGCTGTACATTTCAATGAAACATGGTGAAGCCCCAAAATTGCCCTCGCTAGAAGCATGTGTTTCAGACATAAGGAAGTGGATGGCTGCAAACTTTCTACTATTAAACTCGGACAAAACAGAGATGCTTGTTCTAGGTCCCAAGAAACAAAGAGATCTTCTGTTGAATCTGACAATTAATCTTAATGGTTGTACAGTCGTCTCAAATAAAACTGTGAAGGACCTCGGCGTTACTCTGGACCCTGATCTCTCTTTTGAAGAACATATCAAGACCATTTCGAGGACAGCTTTTTTCCATCTACGTAATATTGCAAAAATCAGAAACTTTCTGTCCAAAAATGATGCAGAAAAATTAATCCATGCTTTTGTCACTTCTAGGTTAGACTACTGCAATGCTCTACTTTCCGGCTACCCGGATAAAGCACTAAATAAACTTCAGTTAGTGCTAAATACGGCTGATGGTCCTGACTAGAACCAAAACATTTGATCATATTACTCCAGTGCTAGCCTCTCTACACTGGCTTCCTGTCAAAGCAAGGGCTGATTTCAAGGTTTTACTGCTAACCTACAAAGCATTACATGGGCTTGCTCCTACCTATCTCTCTGATTTGGTCCTGCCGTACATACCTACACGTACGCTACGGTCACAAGACGCAGGCCTCCTAATTGTCCCTAGAATTTCTAAGCAAACAGCTGGAGGCAGGGCTTTCTCCTATAGAGCTCCATTTTTATGGAACGGTCTGCCTACCCATGTCAGAGACGCAAACTCGGTCTCAACCTTTAAGTCTTTACTGAAGACTCATCTCTTCAGTGGGTCATATGATTGAGTGTAGTCTGGCCCAGGAGTGGGAAGGTGAACGGAAAGGCTCTGGAGCAACGAACCGCCCTTGCTGTCTCTGCCTGGCCAGTTCCCCTCTTTCCACTGGGATTCTCTGCCTCTAACCCTATTACAGGGGCTGAGTCACTGGCTTACTGGGGCTCTCTCATGCCATCCCTGCAGGGGGTGCGTCACCTGAGTGGGTTGATTCACTGTTGTGGTCATCCTGTCTGGGTTGGCGCCCCCCCCCCCTTGGGTTGTGCCGTGGCGGAGATCTTTGTGGGCTATACTCAGCCTTGTCTCAGGATGGTAAGTTGGTGGTTGAAGATATCCCTCCAGTGGTGTGGGGGCTGTGCTTTGGCAAAGTGGGTGGGGTTATATCCTTCCTGTTTGGCCCTGTCCGGGGGTGTCCTCGGATGAGACCCCTCCTGTCTCAGCCTCCAGTATTTATGCTGCAGTAGTTTGTGTCGGGGGGCTAGGGTCAATTTGTTATATCTGGAGTAATTCTCCTGTCCTATTCGGTGTCCTGTGTGAATCTAAGTGTGCGTTCTCTAATTCTCTCCTTCTTTCTTTCTTTCTTTCTCTCGGAGGACCTGAGCCCTCGGACCATGCCCCAGGACTACCTGGCATGATGACTCCTTGCTGTCCCCAGTCCACCTGGCCATGCTGCTGCTCCAGTTTCAACTGTTCTGCCTTACTATTATTTGACCATGCTGGTCATTTATGAACATTTGAACATCTTGGCTATGTTCTGTTATAATATCCACCCGGCACAGCCAGAAGAGGACTGGCCACCCCACATAGCCTGGTTCCTCTCTAGGTTTCTTCCTAGGTTTTGGCCTTTCTAGGGAGTTTTTCCTAGCCACCGTGCTTCTACACCTGCATTGCTTGCTGTTTGGGGTTTTAGGCTGGGTTTCTGTACAGCACTTTGAGATATCAGCTGATGTATGAAGGGCTATATAAATAAAATTTGATTGATTGATATATACACATAAAAAGCACCACATTGAGTGCATATATATATATATATATATATATATATATATATATATAAATAATAGAGGTAGGCTTCAGAACCAAGTGCATGATTAGTTTGTGCATCACTATTTTGAACTACGATCAGTCAGACCTGTCATACATTATGTCAAATCAATTGACCTTTTCCCAAAAAAATTCAGTCATTTTGATTGTCTTTTTCATCTACTTTTATTTTCTTCCAAGAGTCTGTTGTACTGCTTCTTCTCACCCTTTATCCACTTTTCTATTTTTCTTTTTCGGCCCTTTTTCATTCACTCTTATCTCCTTTTGTACTGTCCATGATATATCTCGAAGCACTCAATGTACAGTGGCGCTTTGCATTTCTCACTTGCATAGGTAGTGCGTTTGTCACAATGACGACATCTCTGGAACCGGTGCATCGTGTTGATTGGCCAGTGAGAAGCTTTGTCATATTTTGCCTGATCTTCAACAGTAACAGCCAGTAAAGATCTCCTTCCATGGCTCAGTGGTTTCGTGCCAAACTTTTGCACATTTGGGCTGTATACTATGTGGTTTGGAATCACATCGGTGGCAGGCATCTTTGATCGTTTGAACACTCAATCTTTCTTTTTGACCACTTGCAGCTTTTCCCCTGGCTCTTCTGGCTGACCCCTCGGTCAGGTAGAGGCCCTTGGCTCTTCATTATTAACAATGGGGGGTGGATAGGTCATCATCCCTGATAATGTTGTTCCTGTCATGATCTGTTTGCATAGGATCAGCATATGCATTCAACAGCCTGGCTGGCAAATGGCCTGTCCATAGTCCACATCTGACCTGTCACTAGCACAATCATGGAGGACAGCATCTTTCTCATTATGAGGGCTAACTGCAATGTTTGCATGCCTTGTCTGGGCAGTCACCTAGATCCAACATATCCAGAATTTGACTCAAAGTGAAACTAAAAGAAAGAACAGAGTAGAAAGTTAGGTAGAACAAGAACTATGTATGTGTATACCTAGATGCACTGTTATCCCACCGGTCACTAATTGTTGCCGTCAACATGTTTACACATTGTATGACCATACTGAACAAAGTTGAATAATTGCAAATCCATATATCATTACTAGACACTTTAAATATGACGTGTACCAAAAATCCTTGTCCCATCTTTACTAACCATTTGTTTGGGAGCTTTGATGCAGCCATCATCTTCTCATGGTGCAACCAGGAAGTAAACAGCTCTGGTCATGTGACAAATTACTCTAAACATGTGACACTGCACATATTTCATTGGGACCCTTTATTATTTCAATACTTGCTGTGAATGCATTGATACATACACATTTTAGAGCCTTATAACTGAAAACGTTTTTTTACGGTCACGATTGTCACTGATTGGATTAAATAGGTTAAATTAATACAGTGAGTCAATCAGCGATGTACACTATGATATGAACGTAAAGTGGACGTGTTTACGTAAAAGTAGAAAGCGACCAGTTTCGAGGTTCGTCACTAGTTATCTCAGCCTATTTCTACAATTACTCTTCTTAAAATTGAATGTTAAACCTGGCCTTAATCACACCACTACTAGCCCAAAATTTAAATCAAGACCAAAAAGCTAAAGTTTTGTTTCCACGAATTTTTACGATATACTCTTTAGACTTTGTGGCTGTGGTAACTAGTGTAACCCGTTTTCGAGTAGACAACAGCAGAGCAAACAGCTGCACAGACGGACATGAACTCAAAACAGCAGGCAACACGTCTGCAAAACATGCTTGTGTGAAGTCGCTTACCGTACACTTTGCACCCTAATATCCAACAATACGTGTGTAATTTGGAAAAAGCTTATTCAAAATGTGGATAACCCCAGAGGAGGTGTTGCTTGCCAACGCTCTGTGGGTGAGCGAAAGGGCGAACCCCTTCTTCATTCTCCAGAGGAGAAAGGGCCATGGCAAAGGAGGGGGCATCACTGGTAACTAACTATACAATAACATTATTTGGTTTAAAATTGCTGTCATGTTTATGAAAACATGTAATTTGCGTTGGCTAATGGAATGAGGGATTTAGCTAACGTTAGCTAGAAAGCTTGGTGTTTTAGCAAGGTAACGTTAGCTAGCGCGCAGGCTAGCTGTTGATGTTGACGTGTAAAGTGGAGCTGGCTAACCAAGCTAGCGCGTTGTTTTTTCTTCGTCTGCAGCTACTACTAACTAACATCGTTGATAGGTTATATTTGCTGGAAGTATGTGCATTTTCTCACATGCACCACTAAACAGTACACATAGCTAGTAAACTATGCCAGCCTAACCAACCCAATACTGTTTGATTGCGGACCGCAATTCGGGGCGTTCTTGCATTTAGGTATTTCTGCATTTTCGGAACGCCCCCTCCAGCATACAATTAGTTCCATCATAAACGACCCCATCTCCCGAACATCCCATTGGTTCCTGCATATACGAAAACCTTCTCTCGCTGTCATCAACAGAAGTGCTGTAAAACAGTGCACCGACCAGCAGGGGGCGAAGGCCACTGTCTACCTGCGTCGCAGGCCACAAGGTGTCGTTCCCGCCTATTGTGTATCGGAGTCCCCAAGGACAAGCTAGCTGACGTTAGTCCTTCACTCCCACCTGCTAAAGGACACTGTCTACCGTTGTCGCCCTCGACTATTCTTCTGTGGGTTTTATCGCCGGTTGGCGTCCAACTTTATGGTACCTACTGTACCGACCGTTATGGTAGTCAAGCAATGCATTCCGCAAAGAGTTGTTTACAATCTAGTCTTGTTGTGGCCACAGCCAGAGCTCGTTTCAAATGTGTCAATAAATAATCTTATTTGAATGCCTAGCAATTAACAGATGTACATTGTTTAAAGCAGTGGTTCTCAACTGGTTTTGCTTGGGGACCCACATTTGACAATGACAATTGAGTCGTGATGCAATATTATGGACTGTTGATAATCACATTTTGGAATGTTGTATTGCTGCTGCCTTATTGGGCAGGCTTCACTTGCAAAATCACAGTCTACTCTTATAGTATTAAAGTCATTACACAGCCATATTAACTGAGAGAACATTTATTATGAATTCAAGAATAAGCCATTTTAATTAGGGGACCAGTTCAGGAGTGGTGTAGTACATTATCAGACTCGGAACATGACATCAAAACCAGTTCGATAATGTTAATGAACAGTAACACAACCGTTTTTAAAATAGAGAAAAACAGCAATCATTAGGAATTCTTAATCATCAATTACCTTGTGAATAGTTTCACAACCTTAACGTTCTTTTTTTAAAGGTGTACATTTTTAACCAGTTTAATAAAATGTAATATGAATGTCAGTATTAATGAACAATAATACTTAAGGCAATAAATAGGCCATGGTGGCAAAGTAATTACAATATAGCAATTAAACACTGGAATGGTAGGGTGTGCAGAAGATGAATGTGCAAGTAGAGATACTGGGGTGCAAAGGAGCAAGATAAATAAATAAAGTATGGGGATGAGGTAGATTGGATGGGCTATTTACAGATGAGCTATGTGCAGGTGCAGTGATCTGTGAGCTGCTCTGACAGCTGGTGCTTAAAGCTAGTGAGGGAGGTAAGAGTCTCCAGCTTCAGAGATTTTTGCAGTTTGTTCCAGTCATTGGCAGCAGAGAACTGGAAGGAGAGGCAGCCAAAGGAAGAATTGGCTTTGGGGGTGACCAGTGAGATATACCTGATGGAGCGCGTGCTACGTACGGGTGGGTGCTGCTATGGTGACCATTGAGCTGAGATAAGGCGGGGCTTTACTTAGCAGACTTGTAGATGACCTGGAGCCAGTGGGTTTGGCGATGAGTATGAAGCGAGGGCCAGCCAACGAGAGCATACAGGTCGCAGTGGTGGGTAGTATATGGGGCTCTGGTGACAAAACGGATGGCACTGTGATAGACTGCATCCAATTTGTTGAGTGGAGTGTTGGATGCTATTTTGTAAATGACATCGCCGAAGTTGAGGATCGGTAGGATGGTCAGTTTTACAAGGGTATGTTTGGCAGCATGAGTGAATCATGCTTTGTTGCAAAATAGGTAGCCAATTCTAGATTTAATTTTGGATTGGAGAAGTTTAATGTGAGTCTGGAAGGAGAGTTTGCAGTCAAACCAGACACCTAGGTATTTGTAGTTGTCCACATATTCTAAGTCAGAACTGTCCAGAGTAGTGATGCTGGACGGGCGGCAGGTGCGGGCAGTGAACAGTTGAAGAGCATGCATTTAGTTTTACTTGCATTTAAGGGCAGTTGGAGGCCACGGAATTAGAGTTGTATGGCATTGACGCTCATCTGAAGGTTAGTTAACACAGTGTCCAAAGAAGGGCCAGAGGTATACAGAATGGTATCGTATGCGTAGAGGTGGCTCAATGAATCACCAGCAGCAAGAGCGACATCATTGATGAATACAGAGAAGAGAGTCAGCCCGAGAATTGAACCCTGTGGCACCCCCAAAGAGACTGCAAGAGGTCTGGACAATAGGCCCTCCGATTTGACATGCTGAACTCTATCGGAGAAGTCGTTGGTGAACCAAGCGAGGCAATCATTTGAGAAACCAAGGCTGTTGAGTCTGCCAAAAGAATGTGGTGATTGACAGAGTCGAAAGCCTTAGCCAGGCCGATGAATACGGCTGCACAGTAATGTCTCTTATCGATGGCGGTTATGATATTGTTTAGGACCTTGAGCGTGGCTGAGGTGCACCCATGACCAGCTCTGAAACCAGATTACATAGCGGAGAAGGTACGAAATGGTCGGTAATCTGTTTGTTAACTTGGCTTTCAAAGACCTTAGAAAGGCAGGGTAGAATAGACATCGGTCTGTAGCAGTTTGGGTCTAGAGTGTCTCCCCCTTTGAAGAGGGGGATGACCGCGGTAGCTTTCCAATCTATGGGAATCTCAGACGATACGAAAGAGAGGTTGAACAGGTTTGTAATGGGGGTTGCAACAATTTCGGCAGATGATTTTAGAAAGAGAGGGTCCAGATTGTCTAGCCCGGCTGATTTGTAGGGGTCCACCAAGCATCCAAGTCACAACGATAAGACGGCTGACGTTTTTTAAAGAAGATGTCGATACCTGGTGGCCTCAAGACCCATTGAAGAACGTATGCATGGTACAAGAAAATGCACACCAGCGCAGAGGATTTCATACTCCCTGCTGCGATTGATATGTGCACTGAAATCTTGGGAGAGTCAGCCCCCAACAAACTTAAAACTATACCCCTATCCAATGACACCATGAGGAGGAGAATCAAGGACATGTCTGAGGACATAACGCGCCAGACATCAGAGCGTATCAGTGAAAATGGCCATTATGCACAGCAGCTTGATGAATCCAAAGATGTGGCTAACCATACAATTCTAATGGTCTATGTCAGACACGTGTCGGATACTAACTTCGAGCAGTTCCTTTTTAGTGCTGATTTGCCCACCACCACCACCGCAGAGGCGGTCTTTAACACAATGGATATGCACCTGAGCTCCGTGGGACTGGCCTGGGATGGGTGCGTCGGTGTAACCACTGATGGGGCAGTTGCCATGAGGAGAAAGCACACCGGAGTAATAATGCAGATCCTGGAGAGAGCACCAAGTGCGACATGGAACCACTGCTTCCTACACAGGGAGGCATTGGCAGCGAAGGACATGGTGCCTGAGCTCCACGTCACTCTCCAGGATGTGATCAAGTGTGTCAACTATATCAAAAAGAGTTCCGCGAAAAGCTTTCTAGGGATAAAGTGTTTGGTCGCTTTTATGAGCTTCGAGCAGAGATTGCTGCGAAAACTAAAAGCAGAAACAAACTGGACAGCCAGCAATACCTCAGTTTCCCTGTCAACCATCACCCCAGGCTTCAATAAACTTATCAAACTGAAGAAACACCTCCAGCTTTACCACTGATAGGCCATACGTGCGCACACACACAGACAGACACACACACACAATAAATAAACAGGTTAATGAGTTGTTGTTCACTATGTTAACTCTCTTATCCTACTTCATTTGCACATGCTGTTTACAGATTTCTCTACTGTATTATTGATTGTATGTTTATTTCATGTGTAGCTCTGTGTTGTATGTGTCGAACTGCTTTGCTTTGTCTTGGCCAGGTCGCAAGTTGCAAATGAGAACTTGTTCTCAACTTGCCTGCCTGCCTGCCTCTTGGTGTTAGGGGGCAGTCTTTTCATTTTTGGAAAAAAAACGTTCCCGTTTTAAAGAGGATATTTTGTCAGGAAAAGATGCTAGAATATGCATATAATTGACAGCTTTAGATAGAAAACACTCTAAAGTTTCCAAAACTGTAAAGATATTGTCTGTGAGTATAACAGAACTGATGTTGCAGGCGAAAGCCTGAGAAAAATCCAATCCGGAAGTGCCCCAGGTTTTGAAAGCGCTGCGTTCCAATGACTCCCTTTATGGCTGTGAATGTACCATCAATGAGCTTACGCTTTCTACGTATTCCCCAAGGTGTCTACAGCATTGGGATGTAGTTTTACGTATGGGGCACATTGCGTAAGTGGTCACATGGTGGCTCCGAGAGAGATTCTCGCGTAAAGTGCAGAGGTAGCCATTACTCCAATCGGTCCTAGAGAAAAAGGAATTGTCCCAACGGATATATTATCAAATAGATATTAGAAAAACACCTTGAGGATGGATTCTAAACAATGTTTGCCATGTTTCTGTCGATATTATGGAGCTAATTTGGAATATTTTTCGACGTTGTGGTGACCGCAATTTCCGGGCGATTTCTCAGCCAAACGTGAAGAACAAACAGAGCTATTTCGCCTACAAAAATAATCTTTTGGGAAAAAATGAACTAAGGCTGTCAACCTGGGAGTCTCGTGAGTGAAAACATCCGAAGTTCATCAAAGGTAGGTAAACGATTTAATTTGATTGCTTTTCTGATTTTCGTGACAAGTTTGCCTGCTGCTAGCAAGGCATTAGGCTAGGCTATGATAAACTTACACAAATGGTTGTCTAGCGTTGGCTGTAAAGCATATTTTGAAAATCTGAGATGAGAGGGTGATTAACAAAAGGCTAAGCTGTGTTCCAATATATTTCACTTGTGATTTTCATGAATAGGAATATTTTATAGGAAGATTTATGTCTGTTGCGTTATGCTAATTAGTGTTTTCATAAGTTTTCATAACAATTGGAAATCGGTATTTTTGGGCTCCGATTTGCCACAACAACAAAAAATCAATATATTTTATTTTTTAAATTAAATATTATTTTATTTTTTATACCTTTATTTAACTAGGCAAGTCCGTTAAGAACACATTCTCATTTTCAATTATGGCCTAGGAACGGTGGGTTAACTGCCTCGTTCAGGGGCAGAACGATCAATTTTTCACCTTGTCAGCTCGGGGAACCAATCTTGCAACCTTACAGTTAACTAGTCCAACGCAATAACGACCTGCCTCTCTCTCGTTGCACTCCACAAGGAGACTGCCTATTACGCGAATGCAGTAAGCCAAGGTAAGTTGCTAGCATTAAACTTATCTTATAAAAAACAATCAATCATAATCACTAGTTAACTACACATGGTTGATGATATTACTAGATATTATCTAGCGTTTCCTGTGTTGCATATAATCTGACTGAGCATACAAGTATCTAAGTATCTGACTGAGCGGTGGTAGGCAGAAGCAGGCGCGTAAACATTCATTCAAACAGCACTTTCGTGCGTTTTGCCAGCAGCTCTTCGATCTGCATCAAGCATTGCGCTGTTTATGACTTCAAGCCTATCAACTCCCGAGATGAGACTGGTGTAACCGAAGTGAAATGGCTAGCTAGTTAGCGTGCGCTAATAGCGTTTCAAACGTCACTCGCATTATTTTGCATTATTTAAACCAAATTGAACATGTTTCATTATTTACTTGAGGCTAAATTGTTTTTATTGATGTATTATATTAAGTTAAAATAAATGTTTATTCAGTATTGTTGTTATTGTCATTATTACAAATAAATAAATACAAATCGGCCTATTTTAATCGGTTTTGGCCTTTTTGGTCCTCCAATAATCGGTATCGACGTTGAAAAATCATAATCTGTCGACCTCTAGTCCAGATGCCTTTTCAGTTCGGAGGGTTTCATGCTCTCATTATCTAACAGCTTGTTGCATAGGACGCACTGCGGTCTACACTCACCCTGCCTCTCTTCTATATATGTAAAACCAGATTTCATGAAGCCGGGGTCGTATTTTTCTTCTTGACAGGGGCTGTGCCTTTTTGTTGACATTGGAAGCAGCAGTAGATTAAGAGGGAGATGCACCTTTTAAAAATGTGTCCATGATTTTACTCTGACAGCTAGGGCTGGGCGTTATACCCTATTTTATGACATACCGGTATTGATGCAGGGACCGGTTTGGGTTTTTACTTTACCTTCTATACCGTTATTTGAATGTTTGGTTTGTTAAATGTGATATGCCATTGTTAATGTCAATCTTTATAGTTTACTTAGCTACTTGAGTCATCTCTCTCTGCTCTTTCTCTCCGTGCCATTTTCCACACAGACCTAGCCACGCCACCTATCACTTAAGGAGTGCATTTGATGTTCCTCAACCATGAGACACTTGCGTTCAGTCTGCATGGTCAATGCAGCACATGCAAAAATGTTGATGACAACAATACTGTTTTCACTTTGCTTCTTAATTTAAATCCTCTAGTGTTCTATAATGACACTATTAGTTTGTGTTTCATCAGCAAACAGTTTCACCAACAACGACGAGACGGCCTACAGGGAGGAGGTGAGGGCCCTCAGAGTGTGGTGTCAGGAAAATAACCTCACACTCAACGTCAACAAAACTAAGGAGATGATTGTGGACTTCAGGAAACAGCAGAGGGAACACCCCCCTATCCACATCGATGGAACAGTAGTGGAGAGGGTAGCAAGTTTTAAGTTCCTCGGCATACACATCACAGACAAACTGAATTGGTCCACTCACACTGACAGCGTCGTCAACCTCAGGAGGCTGAAGAAATTCGGCTTGTCACCAAAAGCACTCACAAACTTCTACAGATGCACAATCGAGAGCATCCTGGCGGGCTGTATCACCGCCTGGTACGGCAACTGCTCCGCCCTCAACCGTAAGGCTCTCCAGAGGGTAGTGAGGTCTGCACAACGCATCACCGGGGGCAAACTACCTGCCCTCCAGGACACCTACACCACCCGATGTTACAGGAAGGCCATAAAGATCATCAAGGACATCAACCACCCGAACCACTGCCTGTTCACCCCGCTATCATCCAGAAGGCGAGGTCAGTACAGGTGCATCAAAGCTGGGACCGAGAGACTGAAAAACAGCTTCTATCTCAAGGCCATCAGACTGTTAAACAGCCACCACTAACATTGAGTGGCTGCTGCCAACACACTGTCATTGACACTGACCCAACTCCAGCCACTTTAATAATGGGAATTGATGGGAAATTATGTAAATATATCACTAGCCACTTTAAACAATGCAATGTAATGTAATGCAATATAATGTTACTTACCCTACATTATTCATCTCATATGCATACGTATATACTGTACTCTACATCAGCGACTGCATCCTTATGTAATACATGTATCACTAGCCACTTTAACTATGCCACTTTGTTTACTTTGTCTACATACTCATCTCATATGTATATACTGTACTCGATACCATCTACTGTATGCTGCTCTGTACCATCACTCATTCATATATCCTTATGTACATATTCCTTATCCCCTTACACTGTGTATAAGACAGTAGTTTTGGAATTGTTAGTTAGATTACTTGTTGGTTATCACTGCATTGTCGGAACTAGAAGCACAAGCATTTCGCTACACTCGCATTAACATATGCTAACCATTTGTATGTGACAAATAAAATTAGATTTGATTTGATCAGCAAACAGCTAGTTTGTCTTTTCTTAGCAAGTTGCCCTAAATCTTGTGAGACGCTAATGCTAATAGCTAGCTAATAAATATACTGAGTAAGAGCAAACTTAGCTAGCTAATACAGCCTGCTAATACCAGTGATGGTGTAGCCTGATAATGTCAGTGATACTGTAGACCTGAATTTGCTTTGGTTGAAGTGGAATTGAACAGCATAAAACAATCGGAATGGAGAAAGACTCATTGAAATGACTTGTATGTGTTGCCACCCTAGGATCACTCACTAATCACAACTTTTATTATTCAAAACTAAAAATATCATACTGTCCAATTGAAAAAAAATACTGTGATATAATATTTTGGTCATATCGCCCAGCCCTACTGACAGCTAGCCTGTGCAATACCTGCGGAACACATCTGCATAGTTAGCAATCAAGATATATGTCAGAAGATAATGGGGGGGCGAGAACGTTATTGTATTGGTCAGTGAGTGTGTGCATCGCGAAAACCCTCCAAGTCCGAACGTAGCAAGCCATTTCACCACTGCCGACGCGCTACACGTGTAAAGTCAGCAACAGTAAGCTGTGCAGCGCACGCACGCCTGTGTGTAGCGGTAACATTGTGAAATTCAGCAACAATATGCGGTGAGGCCGTATCCTTTCAAAATGAAAGGTTTGGTGTGGCGGTTACCTTAAATATTTTTTATTACATTTTATATATTGCACACATGCCCTTAACACCCCCAGTTGAGATTCCCTGGTTTAAAGCACATTTTTACAAGCCTCAGTCATAAATGACCACTCCAATAAGGCCCGTATGGTGAACGACGTGACTGGAAGGCCTGTAGAATCGTGACTCTTTCGAGTTTCCAGTTCATCGTTAGCCAGGAGGGGGTCATTTGTGCTCTTGGCATTACTGATTCAAATGAATGAAATGAGTCAATATTTGTTCAGTCAAAAGAACAAGTTGAAAAGATCAGTCAGTAAAAAGAGCTGAACTTCCCATCACTAGTTACTGCAGATGCAATAATGCCCACATGCAGGAACTCCCTGAATTGCGGACTGCAATTGCACCCTTCTCAACCAACATGAGTCTAGCTAGCCCTGTCATATGACCAAAACAATGGAAGTTGGATGAGCCTCCCATATTGAATTTGGATGCTATCATTAAACACCAGATATAGGTATCTCCAGTTATTCTAGTAACTAAGGGAATAACAATGTCATGTAATAAAATAACTATTTCAAATTAAAGAGCTCTTTTGAAACTTTAGGTTAGGTAGCTAGCGACTTCAACAGTTATGATTTAATTAGATTATTACTACATTAGACCAAATCACCCCCATCTGAAAGACTACCCAGACGTCGTCAAGTCTAATTTTAAAGAGCCGAAGAACAAGCCGATTGGCATGTGTTTCTTTCTGTTTTTTATTATAAATTCAGTTTTGGAGGTGCGTTTCCTGACCGATTCCGCATTTGGTTGATAATGTTTATCCCCCATGAGACACTGTAGATGTGGAAGCCTATTTCACTTCCTCCAAATCCTCAGAATGAATCTAAGACAATTCGATAAATCTGTAATTAATTGTTATGTTTTTATGTTTTAGTTGCGCAGTTTTACATCTAAGATGTTTGGTGTTTCTCAAGTTAAAAAAAATGTGAGATGTTATGTAAACAAAGTCGGGGTGCTGTGCATGTCTGTTGCTGTCTATGCTATTTGATAGAGAGCAACCACTGCAGCTGTTCACACCATGTTAGTGGGCAAATGTACATCGTCAAATCAAAACCGAAATCAAAACTCAGTTTTAGATGAGACTGACTTTATGACCAAAATTATCCTATTTACACTTTGTATTCAATTTTGACACTAGAATAACTGTTTCTGACTCATGTCGATTCCACATGGGCCGTTTTCAAAGGGATGTGTTGCTTTTTAAAGGCAGTCGCTCTTTAAAGTTACTCAACATAAGTTGTCTTTCATTCACAAGAGTTTGACATTTCCCTTTGATGTAGATATTCTTCCCCAAGTCCCTGTCTCTATTAGCCACAGCGTCACTGCCGCTATTTTGCGGAACAGTTCTAGGAACATAAGTCTTATACTAGCCTACAGTACACCAGTTGCATGAAGACCGTAAAATGTAGGCTATGAAATTGTAAATCATGTAGAAATGTGTGTGGTGTATGTGTGCGGTGCGTGTGCTTGCACACACGTGAGTTTGAATGTCTGGCTTTGGGCCAGCAGGCGTCAGACTTCCTCAAGCTTAACAAACAGATGTCAGTTCAGATCATAGCCAAATAACCTTTGTTTACCCAGCTTAAAATCATCCATGCAAAGTAAGGACTCCTCCAGACAGCAATACAATATTTTGGATGATTGACCCTGTAGTCACCTATTGGGATTCCTGATTGACCTGTTGTCACCTTTTGGGATTCCTGTAGGCCTATTATCTCAACTAGTCAGTTGAAACATTATAGTGAGATACTGCATTCGTATGGGTAGCCTAGCGGTTAAGAGCATTGGGCCAGTAACCTGAAGGTCGCTGGTTCAAATCCCGAGACGACTTGATGAAAAATCTGTCTGTGCCCTTGAGCAAAGACACTTAGCCCTAATTGCTATTGTAAGTCGTTCTGGATATTGGTTAAGAGCGTCTGCTAAATGACTCAAATGTAAATAGTGTTGTAAGGGGCATACATCGAATAGTATCCTGACTTGTTGTGCTGCTTTTCTTCAGGCTTGTTGGTGGGCACCATGGATGTTGTCCTGGACTCCAGTGCCAGAGTGGCTCCCTATAGGATCCTGCACCAGACAGGGGACTCTCAGATCTTCTGCAGCATCGCATGTGGTGGGTGCAAAACCATGCCATGACACCTCTGAATATTCTGGGACAGACAAACTTTCTTTGAAGCTAGCCTATTTAATTAAAACTGAATAAAAGCGCTAGGCATATATAAATGTGATCCATTATCATCAGGTGTTAATTAAGAGACCTCTCCTTGATCTGCAATGTTCTAGGTTTATCCCATAGATATTAGAACCAGTAGATAGTGATAGCTCTGACGTCATCCACGTATTCCTATGGAAAACTCCTGCTGCAGCATGAAGCCGGAAGTATTTAAATTTCAAGCGCGCCATGGGGCTGGATGGCACCAAAACCGCTAAGGATCATGGTCGAAGTAGTCATTTTCATCCTGCCTGAGAGAGTCAAACTTAATGTCTATGGCATGAGGGCGCGAGCCTCCTCGTAGCCTGCCGTCCTGAGATTGGTCTGTTTCAGCACGTGGTCCTGTGTGACGACAAATGTAGTAGTCAGAATGGATCACTATTTAATTAAATATCTCAATTTGTAGCAAACTTTAAAATATTTCACAGTGGGGACCAGGGCTTTTGGCACCTCTAGTTCCAGAGCTTGTGGCTGAGGGGTACAGGAGCGAGAGAGAAAGCAGACGATCCCCCAAAAATTATATCCGCTCCACGCTCCAGTCATATTACACGCGCTCCTCTCCACTCCGCTCACATCCTCTCACCCCAGAACTCATGGCTGAGCGGTACCTGACTGAAATTGGAGTGCGAGAGAAGGCCGAAAGTCCCCAATTTTTTAAAATCCGCTTCACTCTCCAGCCAAAGAGCTTGTGACTTCAAGCTCCAGACCGGTCACCGGGGGACTGGTTTATTCACATCTGTGCCAAGAATGTTAAAGTGACAAGGAGAGGAACACACTTTAGAACAGTGTTGTATATTACTCAAGTCCCGATTTTCATGACTTTTAACTTGACTTGCACTCGACCATTGAGGACTCGCACTCGCCATCTAGACCATTAGTGACTCAGACTGGCCCCACGTGACTTGTATTTCCACTTGGACTGGATAGGCTACTATGATGAGCAGAATATTAGCAGCGCTGGATGAGCAGAGCAGCGAGGGTTCTGTTCTCTAGCAGTGGGAATTATCTAACATACCTGGCACAGCCAACATCAGGCTGGTGAGCTGTGGAGGAGCAAGCGAAGAGTGTGGGCAGGCAGGCTCTGCGCCGCTCAGCCGCCGATCATAGGCTACACATCGCACAAGCCACTCTCTTGCTTCCCCGTAACCACCAGTCAACAGCCTGCTATTTAGCTTTGCCTGGTTAAGAAATAGAAACTTCTTCACGAAATTGAAAACAATAGTATTGAGTTTAATAGCACAGCAGTGTAGCTATTTGTCTCTCATTGTGGGTAGAAAAGTAGTCTGTCTTTGAATTTTCATCTTGCTCTACCCTCGCACTCCCCCCCTGCATCCCATAGTCAGGTTCTGACAGGTCTCCCTTTAGTTTTTACTCTGCAACTAACTACTCAAATATTAGTGGGTCGATTACAAAAAATTAGCTGAGAGCCCGACCATTTATATATTTAGTAAATAAGTAGTGAAATGCTATCGAGTAGAATTTGTGGTAGTGATGAATAATATTTAGGGCTACCGAGTGACGCAGTGGTCTGAGGCACTGCATCTCAGTGCTATAGGCATCACAACAGACCCTGGTTCGATCCCGGGTTGTATCACAACGGGCCATGATTGGGAGTCCCATAGGGCGGTGCACAATTGGCCCAGCGTCGTCCGGGTTAGGGGAGGTGCACTGTATACTCTCTAAAGCACACCCATACCCAATTTTTACCTTGGTGTTGATGTGGGTAAATACTGTGTTTTCCCAGGCTCCTCCCGGAAGGAGATCACAGAGCATTGGGAGTGGCTGGAGACCAACCTGCTCCAGACGCTCTCCATTTTTGACAACAACGAAGATATCACCACCTTCGTCAAGGGGAAGATCTCGGTAGGCAATGCTGCCACAAAGTATAGTTCAACCTCATAGAATTAGAACAAATTAGAATTAAATTATCATACCCTGTTATGTCCTAGCTAATTGTTGCTCCATCTTTAAGATACTGACTCAGTTCCTGATGCAGATTTATGCATCATTGTCACTTTAATCTGAACTAGAGGCCTTCACAGGTCTAGAAAGTTGGACCCGTTCCAAAATTAACCTGGGTGTTTTCCATCCGCACCCATACAGACATTTTTTATTTAAATATAGAGACCCATTCTGAATTGACCTGACGACAACTAGACCCATTCTGGATAGACCTGGTCCAGTCCTGGTCTGACCGATCATTAGGAGTATCTCTACCGCTCCTGCTGTCTCTAGAGAGTTAAACAGCAGGTCTGGGACAGGTAGCACCTTCCGGTGAACAGGTCAGGGTTCCATAGCCGCAGCAGCCCCCTGCAGCAGCATAAATGATACAATTTCTCTCTGTCTATATATATTGTAACAGAACCTTACTCCCTCCTCCACTCTTTCTATCTAGGGCATCATCGCCGAGGAGAACAAGAGCAAGGCTGCCCTGGAGGATGAGGACTCTGGCAAGTTCCGTGAGGCTGAACTGAAGATGAGGAAGCTGTTTGGCATGCCCGGTGAGGAGAAGCTGGTCAACTACTACTCCTGTAGCTACTGGAAGGGCCGTGTGCCCCGGCAGGGCTGGGTCTACCTCAGCGTCAACCACCTCTGCTTCTACTCTCTCCTCCTGGGGAAAGAAGGTTGGTGTGGAGCAGGGTTTCCGTTAGCTGTAAATGCCGGGTAAAAAAAATACATTCATTCATTCATACATACATACATACATACATACATACATACATACATACATACATACATACATACATACATACGTGCATACATATGCATTCATACATATTCGTTCATACATATTCATTCATACATACATACATACATACATACATACATACATACATACATACATACATACATACATACATACATACATACATACACACACACAAATAGACTGACGAGTTTCAGAAGAAAGTTCTTTGTTTGTGGCCATTTTGAGCCTGTAATCGAACCCACAAATGCTGATGCTCCAGTTACTCAACTCGTCTAAAGAAGGCCAGTTCTATTGCTTCTTTAATCAGAACAACAGTTTTCAGTTGTGCTAACATAATTGCAAAAGTGTTTTCTAATGACACAATGTGCCATTGGAACACAGGAGTGATGGTTGCTGATAACGGCCTATGAAGATATTCCCTAAAAAATCTGCCATCTCCAGCTACAATAGTCATTTACGACATTAAAAATGTCTACACTGTATTTCTGATCAATTTTATGTTATTTTAATGGACCAAAAATGTGGTTTTCTTTCAAAAACAAGGACATTTCTATGTGACCCCAAACATGTGTGTGCAATATGTGTGTATTAAAATTGTTGCCAGCCAAATTATTAAAAAAAAAAAATCCATTGCTAAATAATGCTTTGTGTTAATTGGTGGAAATACCAGACGATGTGCTCCAACTTCATAGGTAAATATACTTCGTAGGATAATAAATCCTTAAGCTGCTTGGAAATTAGTGTTGGGTGTGTGCCTTTTTAGAAGAAAGAAAAAAACTCAGGCAAAAGATGCAATTGAAGTCCGTTTCCAGTGTGCCGGCCGAGAGGGGGTTCTTTCTCCAAAACCGATTAAAGACGGCCTCAAGATCACGCCTTCTTGAGGACAAAGTAACTAGGCTGATGTAAATTATAGGCAAATTGTGTTTGTCAGGCCCGTTACTAGCAGTTCTACCTCACCCCTCGGTAAGATCAACATATCCCGCCCATGTCATGTATAGTATCAAGATTTGGAATGGATTGATAGAGTAGAGTAATGATGTGTATCATGCACAATTGGTGCATTTCAGTTCAGCTTATTCAGTAGCACTTGGAAATTAAACATCATTGCCAACTTTTCACATCGGACTGTTAGAATGATGCAATCACTAGGCAGCCAACTGCCTATAGTAGGAAAATTAGTTGTTATCAATGCTAAATCGCAGCGGGAGTTGGGTGGGCCGGGCCAGTCATGGTAAGAAGAGATCCAGCTTTTGTCAAATGTAGCTAACCATTTTCTTAACCTAATTTTCCTAACCTGTATGTTAATTCTGACCTGCTACGAAAAGTCACATCTGACTGCTGGATCCCTTCTAGCCATGACCTGGTGTTCGTAAACAGCCATGTTTTATTTATTAGGTCTAATTAAAATGTTCATGTCGAGGCTAAATAAAATTAGAGAAGCCTAGATTGTATTTGAAAACAGCTGTGTTTTTGTTAATTAAAATTGCCATACAAATAGCCTATAGGACATGTTTACAAATGTATTACTATGTAGGCATCTAAGCAAAACATTTATTATTTTATGATTTATAGCAGGGAAGAAGAAGCAACAGGCAAAATGTTTTGCTTTTCAATAAAATCTGTCATGTTGGTATAAGGACATTAAAGGCTCATGATGAATTCATGAATTACAATAATATAATGTGATTTTGAGCACTGTAGGTGAATGCCCTAACACCCAATTCATATGGATGTCTGGTCAATTAAAATCCTAACGGAAACCCTGGTGTGTGCATGCATGTGGGTCTGAGAATGAAAGCAATGCACTGTATGTGGGCAGTGGTCTTATGAGATTACAGAAGAAGAGAATGAGGCTCAGAGAGTGTGTGTATGTTGAGGAATGTGATTGACTCATAGTGAATTGCCCCACTTCAATGTTGCAGCACCAACCCCCAACACAATTCTGTACTAATTCAAACCTCTAAGATAGCATTCTATGAAATCTACCTCTTTCTTCCTCCTACTGTTTCTGCCCCTCTACTGAACACCTTCTATTCTCCCTGCTCCCTGACCCCAAGGACTCCTTCCTTTGCTCTCTCGCTCTCTTCTCTTCCTGTCTATCTCTCTTTTTCTATGCTGTATCTCCCTCTGTCTCTCACCCTCTTTTCTGGGCGAAGTAAAATATTTCTGTGACAGCGTCTGCTAAGTGATCTCGCCCACTCCTCCCCTTACAGTGACCCTGGTGGTGCAGTGGACGGAGGTCACCCGCCTAGAGAAGAACGCCACGCTGCTGTTCCCGGAGAGTGTGCGGGTGAGCACGCGGCACACGGAGCACTACTTCTCCATGTTCCTCAACGTTAACGACACCTTCAAGCTCATGGAGCAGCTGGCCACCATCGCAATGCGCCAGCTGCTTGACAACGAGGGCTTCGCCGCCGACCACTCGCTGCCTAAGGCCTGCAAGACGCTCAAGAATGTCTCGGCACTGAAGAGGTAGGTGGGTTCAAGAGTAAGGAATGTCCTGTGTTTTTCTGACCATTAAAAAATGTGGTATTTCAAACAACTGTTTTCACTGAAATGAAGTGGTACTTCCAAGAACGTGTCTTTTAATCCTCTAGAGAACAGGTGTAGTCAAGTCAGGTACCAACACACCAGATTTAGCAAAGACAGGTCCTCAATGTAGTGGTCCGTGTCTGCATCTCACCAATAGATCATTTTTGGGGGGTATAGTTCTAGACAGTATTCATATTTTAGTGTGTATATATATTTACTGTATCTGTAGTGTTTCTTAGTTTTGTAATTTACTCTCTTCCTCTCACTACTGGATGTCAACTACAGGGACCTGGACGCACGGGCCAAGAACGAACGTTACCGGGCGCTGTTCCGCCTGACCCAGGACGAGCGCCTGGATGGACACACAGACTGCACGCTGTGGACTCCCTTTGCCAAGATGCACATCGTGGGCCAGCTGTTTGTCTCCAACAACTACATCTGCTTCTGCAGCCGTGAGGAGGACCTCTGTCAGCTCATCATCCCCCTCAGAGAGGTGCCTATACACACAACCCAACGCAAAGCACGAGCGCTCTCTTTCTTTTGTTTCCTGCCTCCTTTCTTTCTCTTTCCCCCTCTTTTCCATATATCCTGCATCCCTCTTTCCTATTCATTTTAATTTTCTTTCACTCTCACTTTCTTACCCTGTATCTGTCTTTTTGTTTTTCATGGGGGACATACCCTCATTGTGGGATGTGCTTAATGTTCTTAACTACTGTACAACTTTATCTTTCCTTCGCTCTCTAGCTCTCTTCCCCTCCCTTTCTCACGCCCCTCTGTTTTATCTCTTCTCTCACCTCCTTCCACCCCATCTCTCTTCTACCCTTCTCTGACTCTCCTCCCTTCCGTCCATCCTGCTCTCTAGGTATCCATTGTGGAGAAGGCAGACAGCAGCAGCGTCTTGCCCTGCCCCGTGTCCATCAGCACCAAGAACAAGATGACCTTCCTCTTCGCCAACCTCAAGGACCGCGACTTCCTGGTCCAGCGCATCTCCGACTTCCTGCAGCGCACCCCTGAAAGTGGCCATTCGGTGAGCCAATCAGAGGGGAGGTGTGCTGTTAGTCTACCCTTTGAGCTAGGCTTAGGCTAGGCTTTACCTTCATGCCAACTTTGTGACATACCGGGATGTTTGGTAATGCACAAGGGGCGCTGTTTTCAAACCTAATGCAAACAAGTGCATGTTAAAGCCCATAGAGAATGCTACCTAAATGTGAACGAGCACATTGCGAACATTTTGCACAGTTTCTTACCTAAACTATACAAGTAACAAAAAAATGCTACTCGCAGTTTGCTGCACGCACAAAACAAATATTAGCCAGCAAGGCTCTTGGTCCAGAAGATGATTTTCTGCTGTTACCAAGTGAATGCTTGATTTTGCAAGAATAGATAGTTACTAAACTAGCTACTAAATTAGCAAACCATATGTACAACTGCAGAGCATTTAGCACATGTTAGACGGTTAATTGAATAGTTATAAGATATCTAGCTGACAAACATTTAGTTGTGAATTCCATACTGTAACTAGATCACCTGGCGTGTGCTGCACAACAGTGAGTGACTCAAAAAGCTCCTGTCTCTTGTTGTTGCGTGCTTGTAAACAAACACTGCGTGACTGGAGACAACCGTAACCTTCATAATAATGTGACAGGTGACACGAAGAACGCAATGTTTTTTATCTCCTAACCTATTGTACAGGTTGACTGCAGGTATTTACTTAAAAAGTTGCTACAAATATTCACATTTATTGAAAAACTTCAAAGAAATTGTTTCAACGGTATTGACGGTATTTAAAAACCATCCTGTGTCTTTTTCCAAATACCCCGGTATATGTTATAAACGGTATACCTAGAAGAAAAAGAAACGCACACCTATTTAGGCGAGGTGCTGGCTAGCGGAGTAGAAAACTTGAAAATAAAAGAGCCGCACACTCTAGGAGCTCAGATGCAAAAATGTAGTTACCAACGTTTCGACAGCCAAGCTGTCTTCATCAGGGTATAGTCAGGGGATAAACGGTATACCGCCCAAGCCTACTTTGAACTGTCAGTCACGTTCTGTCGTGAACGAGATCGCAATTGTGATGGATAATGGGGCTTTTTGATGTATACAGTGATTTTTATGCTACTTTCTGCATAACAATAATATGTTGTAATCACTCATTTGTGTTCATGCTTTTGGCAGAATGATTTCTCTGAATGCATTAGTTGGTTACACATATCAAAATATCCTTGTATTCTTTCTCTCCTAACACCCCTTTAAATCCCCGATCTCCTCCTTCTCCCCAGGGTTCTCCCAGCCCTAGTACCACCCCTCTCTCCTCCAGCCTCCCCACACCCACTGGTGCAACAGGGGAACCGTCCCAGAGGCGCCACTACAGCCCCAGCCTGCCAACAGCCACTCAGAGCCTGCTCCGCATCTACCAGAAGCACGCCCCAGAGGAACACGGACCCAAAGCTGTGAGTTCAACCCCACTCCCAGACCCACGTCAACGGCTTGGACAGTCTTATACTTTTAGAATATCCTACGCACTTTCTATAGCGTTTTATTACTTCAGTGTGGTCATCTGTTTTTAATCTGAAGTGATCCTTTCTAAAACAGTATTTTATTGTCCCTACCTAAAGATGTAGACAGTTGGATGCTTTATAGTGTAGGCTAATGTATGCTGTGTCTATGGTTCTGGTTCTGGTCCTCAGGGTTAACATTACACTAGAGGAAATACTATCTTAACCAAATGTGTACATAGGCATGCTTGAAGGCCATCATCTGTTCATTCATCTAGCTCAGCTATCTAGCTCAGCTTTAGGATACCAAACTCAAGGTATTGTTGGATCATTGACTCTTAGTAGTACGTCTTTGTTTGCTTTTCTCATTACATTTACATTTAAGTCATTTAGCAGACGCTCTTATCCAGAGCGACTTACAAATTGGTGCATACACCTTATGACATCCAGTGGAACAGCCACTTACAATAGTGCATCTAAATCATGGTGCCAAAGGAGCATAGTCTCCGTGGCCATACATCATTCTGGTCGTTATATCGTTAAAACACCCCTTTAGCTCAATTACATTTTTGTTAGGTCATACTGATATACTGACTCCCCCCTTTTCTTTCTCCTCAGACAAAGGAGAAGATGAAGGAGGAGTTGTGGAACATCCACTTCCTTGAGTTTGGCAGGGGTGTGTGTATGTACCGTACCTCCAAGACCAGAGAGCTGGTGCTCAATGGGATCCCTGAGAGCCTCCGGGGGGAGCTGTGGCTGCTCTTCTCAGGTTGACATTTTATCCAACAATTTCATTTCAAGCACTTTATCTTTTATAAATGGTTAATTGTTACAAAGCGCTTCTAAGCTTATACCCCCCCAAAATAACCCTTCTTGCAGGGTTTGGGTTAATGGATTAACACAATAACAACAATAATGAGGCTATATACAGGGAGTACCGGTACCGAGTCGGTGTGCGGGGGTACAGGTTAGTCAAGGTAATTTGTACATGTAGGTAAGAGTGATGTGACTATGCATAGATAATAAACAGCGAGTAGGAGCAGTGTACAAAACAAATGGAAGGGAGGCGGTGTCAATGAAAATAGTCCGGTGGCCATTTGATTAATTGTTCAGCAGTCTTATGGATTGGGGGTAGAAGCTGTTAATGAGCCTTTTGGTTCTAGACTAGGAGCTCCGGTACCGCTTGCCATGCAGTAGCAGAGAAAACAGTCTATGACTTGGGAGACTGGAGTCTCTGACAATTTTATGGGCTTTCCTCTGACACCGCCTATTATATAGGTCCTGGTTGGCAGTATACTTAGCCCCAGTGATGTAGGTGAATGCACCAATTTGTAAGTCGCTCTGGATAAGAGCGTCTGCTAAATGACTTAAATGTAAATGTAAATGTACTGGGAGGCACGCACTCTGTTGCGCCTTAAGGTCAGATGCCGAGCAGTTGCCATACCAGGCGGTGATGCAACCGGTCAGGATGCTCTCGATGGTCCAGCTGTAGAACTTTTTGAGGATCTGGAGACCTACGCCAAATCTTTTCAGTCTCCTGAGGGGGAAAATATTTTGTCGTGCCCTCTTCACGACTATCTTGGTGTGTTTGTACCATAATAGTTTATTGGTGATGTGGACACCAAGGAACTTGAAACTCTTGACCCGCTCCACCACAGTAATTGCACTCAATGTTTCTTAACTTGTGCTGAATCTGATGAAAGTTATTCTCAACTTCTGCTTTGGCTGTGCAGAGTCTAGGTCTATATGTGAGCCTCTGGCTTAAACCACTAGGCCACTTGGAACTGTTGCAGACGCACCATGTCTTTGGGATGTTTTTAGCAGCACCTCAGTGGGGTTTCAAATCACCAGCCACAAGTAGTGTCATTGCAGAGGAACTTCTCCTGAAATGGTTTCTGTTCTTCTCTGTGGGTTAAAGTTTAAATGGCCCTAGCAGACTGTACTTACCCTATATAAAGGTAACATAATTGTACATTGCTAAGATAAAGTAGATAATTTACTAAATATAAACGAATACACTGACTCAATATACGCCATATATGGTTTCTTCAAACACAATGATTTTGAATGCCAGAGTTTGAAGGTTAAATAGAGCGTAAATAGTTTTTATGAGGAATAAGAGGACATCTATGTTTATATGTGAGTGCTCAAAAAGTTCTACAGCTGCATCATCGAGAGCATGGTTTCATCACTGGCTGGTATGGCAACTGCTTGGTCTCCGACCGCAAGGCACTACAGAGGGTAGTGCCAACGGCCCAGTACTTCACTGGGGCCAAACTTCCTGCCATCCAGGACCTCTATACCAGGCCGTGTCAGAGGAAGGCTCTAAAAATTGACTCCAGCCACTCTAGTCATAGACTGATCTCTCTGCTACCACACGGCAAGCAGTACCGGAGCGCCAAGTCTAGGTCCAAAAGGCTTCTTAACAGCTTCTACCCCCAAGCCATATGACTCCTGAACAGCTAATCAAATGTCTACCCAGACTATTTGCATTTCATTTTACGCTGCTGCTACTCTGTTTATTATCTATGTATAGTCACTTTAATAACTCTACCTACATGTACATATCTCAATTCCCTTGACTAACCTGTGCCTCCGCACATTGACTCTGTACCGGTACCCCCTGTATATTGTTTCGCTACTGTTATTTTACTGCTTCTAATTAATGTTTTTATTTTTCACTTGTTTTCTTTAACTGTTGGTTAAGGGCTTGTAAGTAAGCATTTCACTGTAAGGTCTACAGGTCACATATAAGATTGATTTGCTAGCAGTTGTTTGTGCCGGAGTGTGAAATGAGTGTGGGTGTCTAGTCTTTCAGGGTGGATAAAATCAAATTGTATTTGTCACATGGGCCGAATACAACAGGTGTAGACCTTTACAGTCAAATGCTTACTTACAAGCCCTTAACCAATGATGAAGTTTAAGAAAATTAAGAAAAAAGTAAGCGATATGAAAAACGGTGATGTACTGTGTCGAACGTACTACCCAAGGAACTTGAAACTCTCAACCTGCTCCACGACAGCCCCGTCAATGAGAATGGGGGTGTGCTTGGTCCTCTTTTTCCTGTAGTCCACAATCATCTCCTTTGTCTTGATCGCGTTGAGGGACAGGTTGTTGTCCTTGCACAACATGGTCAGGTCTCTGACCTCCTCCCTATAGGCTGTCTCATCGTTTTCAGTGATCAGGCCTACCACTGTTGTGTCATCAGCAAACTTAATGATGATGTTGGAGTTGTGCCTGGCCGTGCAGTCATGAGTGAACAGGGAGTGCAGGAGGGGGCTGAGCACGCACCCCTGAGGGGCCCCCGTGTTGAGGATCAGCGTGGCGGATGTGTTGTTACCTACCCTTACCACCTGGGGGCGGCCCGTCAGGAAGTCTAGGATCCAGTTGCAGAGGAAGTTGTTTAGTCCCAGGGTCCTTAGCTTAGTGTTGAGTTTTGAGGGCACTATGGTGTTGAACGCTGAGATGTTGTCAATGAATAGCATCTCACATAGGTGTTCCTTTTGTCCAGGTGGGAAAGGGCAGTGTGGAGTGCAATAGAGATTGCGTCGTCTGTGGATCTGGTGGTTCCGTATGCAAATTGGAGTGGATCTAGGGTTTCTGGGATAATGGTGTTGGTGTTTCTTATAAGTTTCCGCGTTAGAGTCCCGCTTCTTGAAAGCGGCAGCTCTACCCTTTAGCTCAGTGCGAATGTTGCCTGTAATCCATGGCTTCTGGTTGAGGTATGTACTAGAGGTCGGCCGATTATGATTTTTCGATGCCGATTTTTGGAGGACCAAAAAAGGCGATACCGATTAATCGGCCGATTTTAAAATAAAAAATAATAATAATAATTAAAAATAAAAATGTATTTGTAATAATGACTTTTACAACAATACTGAATTAACACTTATTTTAACTTAATATAATACATCAATAAAATCAATTTAGCCTCAAGTAGATAATGAAACATGTTCAATTTGGTTTAAATAATGCAAAAACAAAGTGTTGGAGAAGAACGTAAAGGTGCAATATGTGCTATGTAAGAAAGCTAACGTTTCAGTTCCTTGCTCAGAACATGAGAACATATGAAAGCTGGTGGTTCCTTTTAACATGAGTCTTCAATATTCCCAGGTAAGAAGTTTTAGGTTGTAGTTATTATAGGACTATTTCTCTCTATACCATTTGTATTTCATTAACCTTTGACTATTGGATGTTCTTATAGGCACTTTAGTATTGCCAGTGTAACAGTATAGCTTCCGTCCCTCTCCTCGCTCCTCCCTGGGCTCGAACCAGCAACACATCGAAGCGTTACCCATGCAGAGCAAGGGAAACAACCACCCCAAGGCTCAGCAAGTGAAGTTTGAAACGCTATTAGCGGGCGCTAACTCGCCAGCCATTTCACTTCGATCATACCAGCCTCATCTCGGGAGTTGATAGGTTTGAAGTCATAAACAGCGCAATGCTTGACGCAGAACGAAGAGCTGCTGGCAAAACGCACGAAAGTGCTGTTTGAATGAATGTTTACGCGCCTGCTTCTGCCTACCACCGCTCAGTCAGATACTTAGATACTTGTATGCTTGTATGCTCAGTCAGATTATATGCAACACAGGAAACGCTAGATAATATCAAGTAATATCATCAACAATGTGTAGTTAACTAGTGATTATGATTGATTTCTTTTTTAAGATAAGTTTAATGCTACCTACATTTACATAACAGGCCATTCCGATTAATCGGTCGACCTCTAATATGTACATAGAGTCACTGTGGGGATGACGTCCTCGATGCACTTCTTGATAAAGCCAGTGACTGATGTGGTGTACTCCTCAATGCCATCGGAAGAATCATGTACAGTGCCTTTGCACGCCTAATTTTTCAGTTTTTGATTTGTTAAAAAAGTTTGAAATATCCAATAAATGTCGTTCCACTTCATGATTGTAATATAATAATATATGCCATTTAGCAGACACTTTTATCCAAAGCGACTTACAGTCATGTGTGCATACATTCTACGTATGGGTGGTCCCGGGGATCGAACCCACTACCCTGGCGTTACAAGCGCCATGCTCTACCAACTGAGCTACAGAAGGACTTGTGTCCCACTTGTTGTTGATTCTTCACAAAAAAATACAGTTTTATATCTTTATATTTGAAGCCTGAAATGTGGCAAAAGGTCGCAAAGTTCAAGGGGGCCGAATACTTTCGCAAGGCACTGTAACATATTCCAGTCTGTGCAAGCAAAACAATCCTGTAGTTTAGCATCTGCTTCATCTGACCACTTTTTTAAATAAACCGAGTCACTGGTGATTCCTGCTTTAATTTTTTATTGTAAGCAGGACTCAGGAGGATAGAGTTATGGTCAGATTTGCCAAATGGAGGGCGAGCTTTGTACGCGTCGCAGTATGTGGAGTAGAGGTGGTCTAGAATTGTTTTTCCTCTGGTTGCACGTTTAACATGTTGATAGAAATTCTGTAAAACTGATTTAAGTTTCCTTGCATTAAATTCACCGGCCATTAGGAGTGCCACCTCTGAGTGTTTTCCTGTTTGCTTATGGTGGAATACAGCTCATTTAGTGCGGTTTTAGTTCTAACCTCGCTCTGTGGTGGTATATAGACAGTTACGAAAATAACAGATGAAAACTCTGGGCAAATAGTGAGGTCTGCAGCTTATCATAAGATACTCCACCTCAGGCGAGCACAACTTTGAGACTTCCTTAGATATCGTGCACCAACTGTTTACATAAATGCATAGGCCCCCGGCCCGTGTCTTACCAGAGGCTGTTTTTCTCTCTTGCCGATAGTGTATAACCTGCCTGCTCTATGTTCTTAATATCGTTGTTCACTGTGTTGCCACCATGTTAGCAACACAATGAACAATACTCATTATCAATAAGTGAGTCTGTGTGTGCAAGCAAGCATTGTGTGTGTCAAGACTACATCCACATCAGAATTCGGTTAGTATCAAGGACAGCAGTCACTCCTACCTTGTGATCTGAAGGTAGTGTGTGTTTGTCTCTCTGCCGTGGTTATTAGGGAAGTGTTGTTATTACCTAGTGGTGCAACGTCTGACTAATCTGAGATCAACTGACTCCCTGGACTCCGGAGTCATATGGCCTGTGTTGCTATGTGGATGTGTCATACTATGTTAAAATGGTAGCACTTAATAAACGGGGCTAAATTAACAGGATTGTGTCATTCAATGATATCTGGAGTGAGAGTTAATGACAAGTCTAAATTCTGTTTTCAGGAATCCCTCGAAATTAGTGTTTTCTAGCAAATGTGTAAAGGTTAACCACGTTTTTGATGGTACAACAAAGAAACTACCAGTTGTCTGAATCTGACCTCTATTTTTATTTATTTTTATTTTTTACAATGGTTAGAATCAAAAGGATCTAAACATTAAATAATTTGCCCACTGACAAACCCATATTGTCTGGGTCTGTCTTATAATCTATTGAGTTAACCACTTACCCCCATCCATCCATCAATCAATCCATCCCCTCTCCAGGAGCTCAGAATGAGATGGACACCCACCCTGGCTACTACGCTGAGCGGGTGGAGCAGGCCATGGGCCGCTGTACCCTGGCCACGGAGGAGATCGAGAGGGACCTGCACCGCTCCATGCCTGAGCACCACGCCTTCCAGAATGAGATGGGCATCGCTGCCCTCCGCAGGGTCCTCACCGCCTACGCCTGCCGCAACCCTGGCATAGGATACTGCCAGGTATGCCGACTTGTCGGGGGGGGTTGTACCACTCCCTGGGCAGGACGCTAGTCTGTCGCAGGGCCGCATTATCAACACTGACTTAGACTTTATATTACAATTTCTTACTTACACTACATAACCAAAAGTATGTGGACACCTGCTCGTCGAACATCTCATTATAAAATCATGGGCATTAATATGGAGTTGGTCCCCCCTTTGCTGCTATAATAGCCTCCATTCTTCTAGGAAGGCTTTCCACTAGATGTTGGAACATTGCTGCGGGGACTTCCATTCAGCCACAAGTGAGGTCGGCCAATGATGTTGGACGATTAGGCCTGGCTCGCAATCGCCGTTCCAATTCATCCCAAAGGTGTTCGATAGGGTTGAGGTGCAGGCCAGTCAAGTTTTTCCACACCGATCTCGACAAACCATTTCTGTATGGACCTCGCTTTGTGCACAGGGCATTGTCATGCTGAAACAGGAATGGTCTTTCGTCAAACTGTTGCCACAAAGTTGGAAGCACAGAAACATCTAGAATGTCGTTGTATGCTGGAACTAAGGGGCCTAGCCCGAACCATGAAAAACAGCCCCAGCCCATTATTCTTCCTCCACCAAACTTTACAGTTGGCACTATGCATTCGGGCAGGTAGCGTTCTAATGGCATCCGCTAAACACAGATTTGTCCGTCAGACTGACAGATGGTGAAGCGTGATTCATCACTCCAGAGAACGTGTTTTCACTGCTACAAGGTGGCGAGCTTTACACCACTCCAGCCGATGCTTGGCATTGAGCATGGTGATCTTATGCTTGTATGCGGATGCTCGACTATGGAAACCCATTTCATGAAGCTCCCGGCAAACAGTTCTTGTGCTGATGTTGCTTCCAGAGGCAGTTTGGAATTCGGCAGTGAGTGTTGCAACCGAGGACAGACGCGCTATGCGCTTCAGCACTCTGTGGTCCCGTTCTGTGAGCTTGTGTGGTCTACCACTTCACCATATAGCTATAATTAGAAAATACCAGGAAAATACCAGGAAAATGTCATCTAAAACAAAGCGTGAATGTTTTCTTGAAACATAATCATGATATTTTAACTAGGTTCTTTGACTGTAAATGATTCTGTCAGGGTGACTACTCGTATCCGGGAGGCTTTTCATTGACCCATAAACTGTTTATTCATTACTGTAAAGCAGTGTTTCCTCTGGAAAATGTGTTAGCTGTGGGGGGGAAAGTAATCGGGGGTGGGGGTGTTTCGGGTCTTGGTTCTGTTGACATAGTTCTGGTGACTTTTCCTTTTTAGAAGGAAAAAACTCAGTCTAAAAAATAATTTCCTCCCCAGAAATGAGCTCAATTACGTATTGGTAAAATTATTATAGTATACAGGATGCAATTTAAGGTTGAGTCCTGCATCTATCCAAAGAAACACAACAGAGACCTTCTTTCTGAAATAAAAACGTTTATCTTGACAAAATTAACAGAGGAACATTTGACTGAACATGAATTAGAGCCCACTAAGTCATGTTCATTACAAAAGGAGGGTGTTGGAAATCTCTTTCCAGGTTCTCACAAAAACCGAGTTCTGACATAGTTTACAGCTTGTCAGAGCACTTTATTCTTCTGGGCTTTTGGAAAAATATTTGTAATTGAATTCCTTGATGGAGGGGGGGGTCGCATGCAGGAGGCGAGATGCTCTCCCTGCAGTCTATTCCTCAAGTCTGTTTTGACCTGCAATAACAGAAAGAATAATAAGAGAAAGGAGAGGGACAAAGGGGATCTACTTTCACATTTAAATGCTCCTACACCCTCTTACAATTAACAGAAGGCACTGGTATTGCCGGTGCATTTGCATGCCAGCTGTTTAAGGCAGGAGTAGACAGCCCCAAATCATCAAACTGCGAGGCCAGCTTTGTCATTGCCGTCAGCTGGTCAAACCCCTGAAATACATGGAAAAAAATATATATGTACACCATTAAAGAGCCAACAGAGAAATTTGACCATGTGGTGATTTACAGTTGAAGTCGGAAGTTTACATTTACACTTGGAAGAGCATGGAAGAGCATCAGTAAGTCAGTGACTCAGTCCCTGTAATAGGGTTAATGTACCTGTCTGTTTCTGTTGTTATAAACCTCTGTATCTATCACTGAACCGTTCTCTCTCTCTCTCCAGGCGATGAACATTGTGACATCGGTACTGCTGCTGTACTGTACGGAGGAGGAGGCCTTCTGGCTTTTGGTGGCTCTGTGTGAGAGGATGCTGCCTGACTACTACAACACCAGGGTGGTGGGTGAGTGACTGACACAACCTCTCATAGACACACACTTGTGTTTAATTCCATTGGGTTATGTCTTTGTTTTGTCGCTCACTACACGCTTAGGAAAGAATCCTCTGTTATGATTCCTCCAAATCCCCTCATTTCAGAGTGTTTTATAGGGTAGACAAGCCCATTCTTCGTTCACTGCCCTTCAAATGGCCGTCACTTAAATTAAATTTACAGTGGTCACACAGTGACTGTGTCCCAATACCTATACTTGTGCTCTAAATTAATAGGCTATTTGGGTATGGAAAAATAGAACATTCTATAGTATGTGAAATTTTAGAAAATTGAGAATGCTTTAAATGCCAGGATGTCATACTCATTTTGTATTTTCATCTAGTAGAATTCCCTGCAGAGAATTGTCTTTCCACACATGTTTGACAATAGTTGATAATTAGAATAGGAGACGCGTTCTACAAAATTGAACGAATGTCTGGGGAACAAGCACGATTGCACTTCTAAGATGACACCTTCTCAGCAATGTTCCCTCTAAATTGCACGCCATGAAGAAATATCAGCCCACACAGAAGCACGAGTTTGAACTTCACTCAACTTTCTAGAGTTTTCCCCCTTAGTTAAACTCTATCAACGTTTCCCTTTACTGTGGGAATTGTGATCGAACCAACGCAATATTAATGCAATGCAACATACCTAAACAAAAAAAAACTATGCAAGAGATTTTGTTGTGGGCAGAATGCAGGTAGGATTCTATTGCATTAACACGCACGAATCAGCCCATACTCTACACAGACCAGTGAGGCATAACCAATCAGAGCTGCATTAGGCCTATATGCAAATAGACCAATGCTATACAGTGCCTTCAGAAGTATTCAGACCCCTTGACTTTTTTTTCCACATTTTGTTACTTTACAGCCTTATTCTAAAATGTATCAAATGGTTCTTCTCATCAATCTACACACAATACCCGAGAAGGACAAAGCAAAAACATATTTGTTTACATAAGTATTCAGACCCTTTACTCAGTACTTTGTTGAAGCACCTTTTGGCAGCGATTACAGTCTTGAGTCTTCTTGGGTATGACGCTACAAACTTGGCACATCTGTATTTGGGGAGTGTCTCCCATTCTCTGTAGATCCTCCCAAGCTCTATCAGGTTGGATGGGGAGCGTCGCTGCACAGCTATTTTCAGGTCTCTCCAGAGATGTTCGATCGGGTTCAAGTCCGGGCCCTGACTGGGCCACTCAAGGACATTCAGAGACTTGTCCTGAAGCCACTCCTGCGTTGTCTTGGCTGTGAACCCCAGTCTGAAGTCCTGAGTACTATGGAGCAGGTTTTCATCAAGGATCTCTCAATACTTTGATCCATTCATCTTTTCCTCCATCCTGACTAGGGTTGCACATTTTGGGGAATATTCAGAGGTGGAAACTTTCTGTGGGAATATATCGGAATTAATGGAAATATCTGCAAATTAATATTAATACCATTTAAATGTAATGTTTTTTGCATTGGATATATTTACCATAACATAACAAGTAGACATAATTGCAATAGAAAAATAAATACATTTCGTTACAAATTGAACTTTAATTAAATGAGTCAACTCTTCACATGGGATGATTTCACTGAACAACAAAAGAAAGGGAATATTGAATGATCCCCAATGATCCATCGCATCTCCCCAAAACATTTTCAACATACATCTGTAAAATTATAGTCTAGAAACTAAAGCTTTGGTTGTCTTCCTCTGTCTTCCATGTCTTCTCCCTGGAACTTCTCAATGTCCACCTCTTGAACATCAGACTCTGGGGCCTCATCTTCACTGTCACGTTCTGATCTCGTTGAGGATGGCTCATTGTCAGGCTCAAAAAGCCTCAAATTTGCCCGGATGGCCACCAATTTTTCAACCCTTGTATTGGTCAGCCTATTGCGTGCTTTGGTATGTGTGTTCCTGTCACGAGAATTTTCTCCCAATGGTCTAACCAAACTATTTTATAGCTTTGACCAATTCACCCGAGGTTGTAAATCCCGGGTTCAAAATAAGAATTGTGCAAATTCTCAGATACTGCAAAAGGTTAATTCTTTATTCAGAGAGCTCTGAAGTCAAAAATGCAAAAGCAGTAATTTTATAACTACCACCCCGACCTACTTACACACACACACAGTTTTATCACTTTTCTACCAGCCTTGGCAATTTCTCGCCGTTCCCCTCCTCCCTAGTTTAGAGAGGCCTTGGAAGGGCCCTCTTTCCTGTTGTCAGTTTTCAGAGTTACAACCAGGTCATGTGTAGCTCAAATTTCCTTTGTTTTCTCAACCATACATTTCTCACCCTTAACTTGTCTCACACATACATTATTGGATTATAGTCTTATAATTCTAATACATTTCACTGAGACTTTAAACATGTAAATTCCCTTATCAGTTCCCAAACAAGGACCAGGACCAGGCTACCAGCGCTCTGAGGCGGCTGATGTTGGTGGGATTTGGAGGATGATGGAGGCAACGGGGAAAGAGCCTCAGATCCACAAAGTCCCTTCCACCAGGTGGCTGATGAGATATGTTGGCACGACTGCCATATTGCATCTCCATCCCAAAGCCCTTGCTTGGAAGTGTACTTCGCCAGACTGCCAAGAACCTTGCCCTCATCCAGGCCAAGGTGAAAAGACACGGTAGTGATGACACCATAGGCCTTGTTGATCTCTGCACCAGACAGGATGCTCTTGCCAGCATACTTGGGGTCCAACATGTACGCTGCGGTGTGTATGGGCTTCAGGTAGAAGTCTTCATGCTTTTTGATGTATTTCAGAACTGCAGTTTGCTCTGCTTGGAGCAACAGTGAAGTGGGCAGGGCAGAACGGATTTCTTCTTAGATCTGCAAGCAGAGTCTGAACACCAGACAGGATGGCATTGTCTCCCTCAATCCGTGCAATGGCTACTACTTTAGGTTTCAGGCTGCTTACAACTCTCTCCCAAAATACATAATCCAGGAGGATCCTCTTGATGGGTCTGCCCATATCTGCATACTGTGATATGGCCGTTTCTTGGAGAGACTCCTTCCCCTCCAGGAGACTGTCAAACATGATAACTCCACCCCAACGGGTGTTGTTGGGCAGCTTCAATGTGATGCTCTTATTCTTCTCACTTTGCTTGGTGAGGTAAATTGCTGCTATAATTTGATGACCCTTCACATACCTAACCATTTCCTTGGCTTTCTTGTAGAGTGTATCCATTGTTTTCAGTGCCATGATGTCCTTGAGGAGCAGATTCAATGCATGAGCAGCACAACCAATGTGTGTGATGTGAGGGCCGGACTCCTCCACTTTAGACCAAGCAGCCTTCATGTGGTGGTCCTTCTGTAGCACAGTTGGTAGAGCATGGCGCTTGTAACGCCAGGGTAGTGGGTTCGATTCCCGGGACCACCCATACGTAGAATGTATGCACACATGACTGTAAGTCGCTTTGGATAAAAGCGTCTGCTAAATGGCATATTTTTTTATTTTTTTTTATGTTCGCAGCATTGTCTGTCACCAGTGCAAATACCTTCTGTGGTCCCAGGTTGTTGATGACTGCCTTCATCTGAAATGTAGAGACCGGTGTGTCTGTTGTCCCTTGTGTCTGTGCTCTTGTAGAATACTGGTTGAGGGGTGGAGATTACGTGGTTAATTATTCCTTGCCCACAAACATTCAACCACCCTTCAGAGATGATTGCTATACAGTCTGCTTTCTCTATGATTTGCTTGACCTTCACTTGAACTCTGTTGAACTCTGCATCCAGCAAATGAGTAGATAAAGCATGTCTGGTTGAAGGGGTGTATGCTGGGTGAAGAACATTCAGAAATCTCTTCCAATACACATTGCCTGTGAGCATTAGAGGTGAACCAGTTACATACACAGCTCGAGCAAGACATGCATCAGCATCTCTGACTACGTTCCTCCATTTTGTCAAAAAAAACTTCTGGTTGCAGGAGGATCATGAGCTGTTGCTATCGATAAGGTGTCTGATTCATCATTTTCACCTTGAATAGAGGTAGAGGGACTTTTGTCAGAGGTTGATTGTTATGAGCACTGAGGGGAATTTATGCACTTGTCCAGATTGTTTTAAAATGAAACATGTTTGGAAACAGGTGAATTAACACTCCTCAGTTAGCAGGCTCAAGCAAGATAAAACCCACATCGTAGCAAAAACTAACTTGCAGAAATTGTTAACAAGTTAGAAATGATTTAAACACACTTTGCTGTAGGCTACTATTCACTAGTTAACAAAAAATGATGTATGTCATAAAATATATTCACCCCACCCAGTATTGTAATCAAAAGTATGTAGTCCTTGGCTCAGACAGTGTAGTAGTGTTGGCTCAATAGCATCTCATTAGTGTTCAACATCTTGAGAATCAGCAGTACATGTGATGGAAAAATGCACTGTGCATGCAGAGGGTTGCAATTCCATTGAATTGGGGATAGTTTAACCAAAATATGCCTCAAGACTTAGAATTGCCTTGTGTGTATCCTCACAGAAAAGGTTCACTGTTATAAGCTAACATTTTTTGATTCATTTAAGCTAAATTCCCGGGCTTAACTTCCATTGGAAAATTTCCGGCAATTTCCTGGAAAGTTTCCGACCCTTTGCAACCCTAACCCGGGCTAGTTCCCAGTCTCTGAAAAACATCCCCACAGCATGATGCTGCCACCACCATGCTTCACCATAGGGATAGTGCCAGGTTTCTTCCAGACGAGACACTTGGCATTCATGCCAAATAGTTCAATCTTGGTTTCATCAGACCAGAGAATCTTGTTTGTCATGGTCTGATAGTCTTTGGGTGCCTTTTGGCAAACTCCAAGCGGGCTCTCATGTGCCTTTTACTGAGGAGTGGCTTCTGTCTGGCCACTCTACCATAAAGGCCTGATAGGTGGAGTGCTGCCGAGAGCTGGTTGTCCTTCTGGAAGGTTCTCCCATCTCCACAGAGGAACTCTAGAGCTCTGTCAGAGTGACCATTGGGTTCTTGGTCACCTCCCTTCCTTTTTAAAGGTGATGGAGCCAACTTTGTTCTTGGGGACCTTCAATGCTGCAGAAATGTTTTTGTACCCTTCCTCAGATCTGTGCCTCGACACAATCCTGTCTCGTAGCTCTACGGACAATTCCTTTGACCTCGTGGCTTGGTTTTTGCTCTGACCTGCACTCTGGGACCTTGTATGGACAGGTGTGTGCCTTTTCCAAATCATGTCAAATCAATTGAATTTACCACAGGTGGACTCCAATCAAGTTATAGAAACTTCAAGGACGAACAATGGAAACAGGATGCACCTGAGCTCAATTTCGAGTCTCATAACGAAGCGTCTTAATACTTATGTAAATAAGGTATTTCTGTATTTTACTTTTAATACATTTGCAAACATTTCTAAAAACCTGTTAGCTATGTCATTATGGGGTAGTCTGTGTGTATTGCTGAGGAATTGTTTTTATTTAATTATTTTTAGAATAAGGCTGTAATGTAACAAAATGTGTAAAAAGTCTAGGAGTCCGAAGACACTGTATATGGATCTGTTCTGTTCACTTTGAACTGGACTCTGACTGTTTACAGCATGAGCGGTCAGGAGTACAGGAGTAGATGGCTTGTTTTGAGATCAAAGCGAGAGCTGCATGTAGCCACATTTTGTTCATATCGTTTTATATTTATTGAGTCACTCGGTCGGCCCAGTTACAGATCATTTGTAGTCAGTGATTGCTTCCTGCAAGTGGACAAAACGTGTACATTTTTAGACATCTTTGAAAAGTGAGTAGTTAAATCAATCGCTTTTTTTTGTGTCTTCAAAGGGCAGTGTTGTATTTTGAGACCGGCTTGAATAAGCTAAGTAGGCAGAGGATAGCATAATTTGTCTGATTCTCTGTAATGATGACATGGGAATAATAATGCATTGTATTTTGTAAAGTGGTTTCTTGCATCAAACAACACACCACCATCTTCAGTCACCTCCTTGTCTGAAGGACAAGTGGATAAACGGGTTAATGTCAAGCCCTGCATGTTTTTTTCAAAAGTCTCATGGAATGTAGGCCTACATTGAACACCGCACATTGGCTGCTACTGTAGGCTGAATGATAGAACAGCTATTTCCATGTTAAAATGTTACGGGATGCATTTTCTCCGTTGTTTATGATGGTAGGTTACTCTGGTAGGCCTGCATTATGATCAAATTGCCACAGTAGCCTACTTGACCACTGTCTGAAAACTATTTTAAAGTGGGTATTGCATTAGTGTTCACAGTAAACTGGATAAAACATTTTTTTTGGAGGGAACATTGCTTCTCAGTATGGATGAGAGGTATGTTGATATTTGTTGCTTATTGCATACCTTTTTACTAAATAGTACGTTCTAAATAGTCTCTCTCTCTCTCTCTCTCAGGTGCTCTCGTTGACCAGGGTGTGTTTGAGGAGCTGACACGCGCATGCCTCCCTTTCCTCTACGAGCACATGCAGGAGCTGGGAGTCATCTCCACCATCTCCCTCTCCTGGTTCCTCACCCTGTTCCTCAGCGTCATGCCCTTCGACAGCGCCGTGCTTCTGGTTGACTGCTTCTTCTACGAGGGCATCAAGGTCATCTTCCAAGTGGCACTGGCCGTGCTGCACGCCAACATGGACACCCTACTGGACTGCAATGACGAGGGAGAGGCCATGACCATCCTTGGACGGTGAGTGGGGGAATAGAAGGGACGGAAGGAACAATTTCTCAAGTGCTTCTTCCCTAATTCACTTGACTGAACTGACTTCCATGTAATTGACACCAATACACATTGCACTGCCAAAATGTTTAATTGGAATAGTAACTATAGTGTAACTATACAGAAAGGTTTACTTGTTTTTTTACTCTATGTTTTTTTACTATTTATGAATGATGGCATTACTACTCTATACTGAAGAAGCTATAGCCATATTGCTCAGAGTGAGAAATATTGGATTATCTCTCTCACTCACTCACAGGTATCTGGACAATGTTGTCAACAAGCAGACCGTGTCTCCGCCCATTCCCCACCTCCACGCCCTGTTGACCAGTGGCGATGAGCCGCCGCCTCAGATTGACGTGTTCCAGCTCATCAAGTCATCCTGTGAGGTAAGACATGACTAGTAGAACCACGTGACTTTTTCATACAACTCACTTAAGTCAAGCACAAGGAGAGATTGATTTCCATTCTACATATTAGTGACTTCACTGCCTTTTCCCTCTGTCTGTGTCTCTGAGCAGAAGTTTGGTAGTTTGCGTGCTGATGTCATCGAGCAGATGAGATTCCATCAGAGGTTAAAGGTCATCCAATCGCTGGAGGACACCGCCAAGAGGAGCGTGGTGAGTTCATACGTCAAAGAAGCAGTGGTGTAAAGTAACTAATTAAAAATACTTTGAAATACTACAGTACTTAAGTAGTTTTGAGGGGCATCTGTACTTCACTGTTTATACATTTACTTTTACTACACTACATTCCTAATGAATATATGTACTTTTTATTCCATACATTTTCCCTGACACCCAAAAGTACAGGCAGGACAGCAATATGCTCCAATACACTCACCTATCAATATAACCGTTGTCATCCCTACCGCCTCTGATCTGGCGGACTCACTAAACACAAATACTGCTTTTGTAAATGATGTTGGAGTGTGCCCCTAGCTGTCCGTGTGACAATTGAGTACTTTTTCCATTACTGCAAAGATGTGACCATGAATGAAGCGCTTGGTGACCTCACCTCTGACCGTTCCTTATGAAATTACCCTCTGGAAACAAGCAAAAGAGAGCAGTGGGATAATGTTTATCCAAGTCTGTACTTGTGTTGCATACAGTTGAAGTCTGAAGTTTACATACACTTAGGTTGGAGTCATTAAAACTCGTTTTTCAAACATTTCTTGTCAACAAACTATAGTTTTGGCAAGTCGGTTAGGACTGTGCATGACACAAGTAAGTTGTCCAACAATTGTTTAGACAGATTATTTAACTTATAATTCACCGTATCACAATTCCAGTGGGTAAGAAGTTTACATACACTAGGTTGACCGTGCCTTTGAACAGCTTGGAAAATTCCAGAAAATGATGTCATGGCTTTAGAAGCTTCTGAAAGGCTAATTGACATAATTTGAGTCCATTGGAGGTGTACCTGTGGATGTATTTCAAGGTCTTCCTTCAAACTCAGTGCCTCTTTGCTTGACATCATGGGAAAATAAAAAAAAATCAGCCAAGACCTCAGAAAACAAATTGTAGACCTCCACAAGGTTCATCCTTGGGCAATTTCCAAACGCCTGAAGTAGAGGTCGACCGATTATGATTTTAATGCCGATACCGATTATTGGAGGACCCAAGAAATGCCGATGCCGATTAATCGGACAATTCTGTTTTAAATGTATTTGTAATAATTACAATTACAACAATACTGAATGAACACTTATTTTAACATAATATAATACATCAATAAAATCAATTTAGCCTCAAATAAATAATGAAACATGTTCAATTTGGATTAAATAATGCAAAAACAAAGTGTTGGAGAAGAAAGTAAAAGGGCACATATTGCAATGTAAAAAAGCTAATGTTTAAGTTCCGTGCTCAGAACATGAGAACATATGAAAGCTGGTGGTTCCTTTTAACAGGAGTCTTCAATATTCCCAGGCAAGAAGTTTTAGGTTGTAGTTATTATGGGAATTATAGGACTATAGCATCATGTTGTGGGGGTGCACTTCACAAAATAGATGGCATCATGAGGGAGAAAAATTATGTGGATATATTGAAGCAACATCTCAAGACATCAGTCAGGAAGTTAAAGCTTGGTCGCAAATGGGTCTTCCAAATGGACAATGACCCCAAGTATACTTCCAAAGTTGTGGCAAAATGGCTTAAAGACAACAAAGTCAAGGTATTGGAGTGGCCGTCACAAAGCCCTGACCTCAATCCTATAGCAAATGTGTGGGCAGAACCGAAAAAGCTTGTATGAGCAAGGAGGCCTACAAACCTGACTCAGTTACACCAGCTCTGTCAGGAAGAATGGGCCAAAATTCACCCAACTTATTGTGGAATGCTACCTGAAACATTTGACCCAAGTTAAACAATTGAAAGGCAATGCTACCAAAAACGAATTGAGTGTATGTAAACGTCTGACCCACTGGGAATGTGATGAAAGAAATCAAAGCTGAAATAAATCATTCTCTCTATTATTATTCTGACATTTCACATTCTTAAAATAAAGTGGTGATCCTAAGACAGGGCATTTTTACTACGATTAAATGTCAGGAATTGTGAAACACTGAGTTTAAATGTATTTGGCTAAGGTGTATGTAAACTTCCAACTTCAACCGTATCTGCTTTCACTGGACATCTTCATATGTTTTAAAAACGTTCAGAAATAAACAGCATAACGCAGACATGTCAATTATCACTTAGCAATGGTTATGGAGGAGAAAGTGGTGCTCTTGGAACGTTCAGACAGAAACCACATTGGCCCAATACACTGAGGGAACATCCTCTCTTTCCATGAGAGACTGACCAGGTGAAAGCTAAAATCCCTTATTTGATATCGCTTATTAAATCCACTTCAATCAGTGTAAGTGGTTACAGAATGATTTTTAAGCCTTGGGACAATTGAGACTTGGATTGTGTATGTGTGCCATTGAATGGGGTATGGTAGTAGGTGCCTGGCGCACCGGTTTGTGTCAAGAACTGCAACGCTCAATAGTTTCCTGTGAGTATCAAGAATGGTCCACCACCAAAAGGACATCCAGCCAACTTGACACAACTGTGGGAAGCATTGGCGTCAACATGGGCCAGCAACCCAGTGGAACGCTTTCGGCACCTTGGAGAGTCCATGCCCTGACCAAATTGAGGCTGTTCTGAGGGCAAAAGGGGGTGCATCTCAATATTAGGAAGGTGTTCCTAATGTTTGGTATGCTCTGTGTAAATATCTCTGGATTAGGTTATTCATTCCAAGGGGGCTCAAGAGTGGCGCAGCAGTCTAAGGCACTGCATCTCAGTGCTAGAGGCGTCACTACCGCCCCGTAGCACTCACTTCCGTCATCATTAAGTACTTTGAGAGACTAGTCAAGGACCATATCACCTCCACTCTACCTGACACCCTAGACCCACTCCAATTTGCTTGCCGCCCCAATAGGTCCACAGACGACGCAATCGCAACCACACTGCACACTGCCCTAACCCATTTGGACAAGAGGAATACCCATGTGAGAATGCTGTTCATCGACTACAGCTCAGCATTTAACACCATAGTACCCTCCAAACTCGTCATCAAGCTCGAGACCCTGGGTCTCGACCCCGCCCTGTGCAACTGGGTACTGGACTTCCTGACGGGCCGCCCCCAGGTGGTGAGGGTAGGTAACAACACCTCCACCCCGCTGATCCTCAACACTGGGGCCCCACAAGGGTGCGTTCTGAGCCCTCTCCTGTACTCCCTGTTCACCACGACTGCATGGACATGCACGCTTCCAACTCGATCATCAAGTTTGAGTACGACACTACAGTGGTAGGCTCGATTACCAACAACGACGAGACGGCCTACAGTGAGGAGGTGAGGGCCCTCCGACTGTGGTGTCAGGAAAATAACCTCACACTCAACGTCAACAAAACAAAGGAGATGATTGTGGACTTCAGGAAACACATCGACGGGACAGTAGTGGAGAGGGTAGTAAGTTTTAAGTTCCTCGGTGTACACATCACGGACAAACTGAATTGGTCCACCCACACAGACAGCGTTGTGAAGAAGGCGCAGCAGCGCCTCAGGAGGCAGAAAAAATTTGTCTGGTCACCAAAAGCACTCACAAACTTCTACAGAGGCACAATCGTGAGCATCCTGTTGGGCTGTATCACCGTTTGGTACGGCAACTGCTCCACCCACAACCGTAAGGCTCTCCAGAGGGTAGTGAGGTCTGCACAACGCATCACCGGGGGCAAACTACCTGCCATCAAGGACACCAACACCACCCGATGTTACAGGAAGGACATAAAGATCATCAAGGACAACAACCACCCGAGCCACTGCCTGTTCACCCCGCTATCATCCAGAGGGCGAGGTCAGTACAGGTGCATGAAAGCAGGGACCGAGAGACTGAAAAACAGCTTCTATCTCAAGGCCATCAGACTGTTAAACAGCCACCACTAACATTGAGTGGCTGCTGCCAACATACTGACTCAACTCCAGCTCACTTTAATAATGGAAATTGATGTAAAAAATGGATCACTAGCCACTTTAAACAATGCCACTTTAATGTTTACATACCCTACATTACTCATCTCATATGTATATACTGTACTTGATACCATCTACTGCATCTTGCTTATGCCGTTCTGTTCCATCACTCATTCATACAGTGGGGCAAAAAAGTATTTAGTCAGCCACCAATTGTGCAAGTTCTCCCACTTAAAAATATGAGAGAGGCCTGTAATTTTCATCATAGGTACACTTCAACTATGACAGACAAAATGAGAAAAATAAATCCAGAAAATCACATTGTAGGATTGTGAATTAATTTATTTGCAAATTATGGTGGAAAATAAGTATTTGGTCACCTACAAACAAGCAAGATTTCTGGCAATTGGTGGCTGACTAAATACTTTTTTGTCCCACTGTATATCTTTATGTACATATTCTTTATCCCTTTACACTTGTGTGTATAAGGTAGTAGTTGTGGAATTGATAGGTTAGATTACTCGTTGGTTATTACTGCATTGTCGGAACTAGAAGCACAAGCATTTCGCTACACTCGCATTAACATCTGCTAACCATGTGTATGTGACAAATACAATTTGATTTGATTTACAGACACCCTGGTTCGAATTCAGGCTGTATCTCAACCGGATGTCATTGGGAGTCCCATGGGCTGGCAGGTAGCCTAGTGGTTAGAGCGTTGGGCCAGTAACCGTACGGTTGCTGGATTAACTCCCCGAGCTGACAAGATAAAAATCTGTCGTTCTGCCCCTGAACAAGGCAGTTAATTAGTTGGTTAGTTACCTGTTCCCCGGTAGGTCGTCATTGTAAATAGGAATGTGTTCTTAACTGACTTGCCTAGTTGAATAAAGGTTAAAATAAAAAATTGTTTTACATTTAATGGATACTTTGAGATTTTGGCAATGAGGCCAAAATGCTAGCATATACGCATAAACTTCCAGTAATTGGGCTAACGCTAGTTCGCATTACCTCGCGAAACTACCACTGACTTCCTTAATATTGGACACGAGAGAGAGAGAGAGAGAGAGAGAGAGAGAGAGAGAGAGAGATTCCACAAGTTCATCTGACTCTGGGGAAGTAAATAAAGGGCCTCATTGCCAAAATCCAAAATAATCATTTTAATAGTGATCAATTGTGGATATGAGATGTATCGAATAGGTTATGTTAAGGTTGGAACAAAAACATGTGCATACTTAAGTCATACAGTGCCCACTTCATATGCTGTAGCCAGAGGTGTTTCTCTGTCTAATGTAGAGCTGTGTGTCTATCCACAGGTAAGAGCCATCATGACAGACTCAGCCTTCAGTATCGAGGAGCTCGAGGAACTCTATGTTCACTTCAAGGTAACAAATCATCGTTATTATCGTTCCTACGGCTTTTTACATCATTACCCAGCAGTGGTTTTGAACATTGAACATTTAGGTGGTAAATAAGTTGTTTGTTGTGTGATGCTGGTCATGGTTGTGATGACAAGTCACACAGCTGTTACACGGTATGTGTTTTGTAAGCATTATCAATAGACTGAGAACAAAACAAGTTGTGGCTCATGTCCCAAACAAGTGTAAGACAACACATTTCACTGCACCTATCCAGTATATGTGACAAAACATTTTGTATTTTTTTAAACTGAAAGCTGGCACCAAAACCATCATTATCAAGCCATTGTCAATAGATCAAATGTCTCAACTGTCAAGCACCATTTGCACTCTCCAATCAATGTCTCAATCAGCCAGTACCACCTCTGAGCTGCATCCCACTCCCCTTCCCCATGGCAGGCCAAGCACATAATTAGCTGCTACTGGGGGGCCAGCACCACAGCGGCGGAGCGCCACGACCCCAGCCTGCCCTACCTGGAGCAGTACCGCATTGACTTGGGACAATTCTGCCAGCTGTTCGGGGCCCTGGGAACCTGGCTCTGTGGGACGCACACCGCCACGCTGGCCGCACGCCTCTTCCGCCTGCTGGACATGAACAGGGACGGCCTCATCAACTTCAAGGAGTTTGTCACGGGTCTGAGTGAGTTTGAAGAAGTAGAGAATCGCAACTTTCCGTTGAAAATATTAATTGATTTCTATATTAAACATGGATGTGTCGGGAGGAGGGGTTGGGTTTGTGTAGCTGGTGTTCTGAGATATTTTCGAGATCAGTTATGTGCTAGTTTGTAGCAGGATACATCTCACTGCTTAATTGGCTGGTAGTGATTTTACGATTAGTCAGCATGGATCCCACTGACCCACCACGTGTCTCCCAAAAGGTGGGATGTACCACGGAGACATGACAGAGAAACTCAAGTTACTGTACAATCTTCACCTGCCGCCAGGTAAGCAGGGGAAAATACAACTCTGTCTCACTAATTAGCTTCACACACGTTTTTCCCTCAAACACAGTTGTAGTGAATCAGCACAGTCTTGTGGCCCTGTGCTTTGGGTGGTGTGTTTTTTTTTTTTTAAAGGGACAGTCACCATGTATATTTGTGATGGAAGAATTGTGTTGGTGTCTGTGGGTGTGTTACTATAATGTTATAGAATGGGAACAATTGAGCAGTTTTGAATAAAGTGTGTGTGTGTGTGTGTGTGTGTGTGTGTGTGTGTGTGTGTGTGTGTGTGTGTGTGTGTGTGTGTGTGTGTGTGTGTGTGTGTGTGTGTGTGTGTGTGTGTGTGTGTGTGTGTGTGTGTGTGTGTGTGTTAGGATAATACATACTGGGGCGAACATACTTCTTGTCTCTCTTACAGCATTGTGTCCAGAGGAGGCCGAGTCGGCACTGGAAGCTACACAGTTCTTCACTGATGACACTCCACAGGGTACACACACACATTGATGTTGACATAAACGTACTGCTGTTGACATAAACGTAACATAATCCCTCAGGAGGGAAAACGCACACGTGTGAACCATCTTTCATTCTGTAGTTTGCTCACAATTTCCATGTGATATTTGACATGTTGGTTCGATTTTTCTTGTTTCTTTTGCTTGAGGCAATGAGTGGTCCTGGTCCCTTGCATGTGTCTGTGCATTGAAAACTGATTCCTACTACTGACTTAACTGACCGAATGTGTATTCTCATCTTCCTATCGTTTGATCCTCTCCTCCATGCCTCCCTCTTTCTCCACCTGCCCTCTTTCCTCCGTCTCACCTTCATCCCTTCTCACTTTGTCTTAATCTCTTCATCTTGCTCTTTATCTATCTCTCCCTCTTTAATTCTTTCTCTCATGTCTGTCCTCTCTCCATCTGGTTCCGTTTCCTTCTCACTGCTCCAGAACCTCCCTTCCTGTCTGATCTGGACTTCCTGGTGCAGGAAGTGACCTCAGGTTTGTCTCTCTGTAAATCTCTTTGTCACAAAGACACTTTTGATCAACAAAATGGTGGCCACACTGTATTCAGGGGGAATAGTCAATCTCATGTGGTATAGCACACTCAGTGACATCATACCAGCAGATTACACAACTATCTTTATACAGAATGTAGACCCTTGATCAAAATGCTCTTTGTGGTGCTCTTTGTGGTGCTCTTTGTGGTGCTCTTTGTGGTACTCTTCCCCCCTTTTAATTTACTCTCCCTGTCCACTTGGTACAGTCCACTCTGGGCTCTCTTTGGTACTTTCCGGTCCAGGTGTGAATGACATTGCATCGCTTTCCCCCTGTATATATCTGCTGTGGTATCTGTATCTTCCATCCTTGCCTGTTACCCTCCTGGCATCTGGGGGCTAGTTGACTCACTTCCCTGCCTGTTACCCTCCTAGCATCTGGGGGCTAGTTGACTCACTTCCCTGCCTGTTATCCTCCTAGCATCTGGGGGCTAGTTGACTCACCTCCCTGCCTGTTACCCTCTTAGCATTTGGGGGCTAGTTGATTCACCTCCCTGCCTGTTACCCACCTAGCATCTGGGGGCTAGTTGACTCACCTCATCTTCTGTTAAGTGGATGTCTCACACACAAGCACAATCATCTTCCACTGAAAAGACCCCCCTCCTCCCAACCCCTGTCTAGATAACCCACTTTCCTACTTGTCAATGTGTAGTGTGTATACTGGTGTGGATGGTCTGATGAGTGGCTTTGTGGGCATGGTGATGGTGGTGGTTTACTCTGTCTGCAGGAGAGGAGGTGAAAGAGGCTGAGGACGCATTGGGAAGCGGAGATGCAGAGGAGAAGAAAGGTGAGCCTCACTCCCCTGCCAATATTAATGACCCTTCTACAGTACTGGTCTTCGTCCTTGTCCTGCCCTCTGCAGGATTCAAACGGTATTGCTATGCATACAGTGCCTTCAGAAAGCATTCATACCCCTTGACTTACATTTTGTTGTGTAATAGCCTGAATTCAAAATGTACAGTGGCAAGAAAAAGTATGTGAGCCCTATGGAATTACCTGGATTTCTGCATGATATAGTCATAACAATAGATAAACACAGTCTGCTTACACTAACACACAAACAATTATACATTTTCATGTCTTTATTGAACTTAGTGTGGATGGGAAAAGTATGTGAACCCTTTGATTTAATAACTGGTTGACCCTCCTTTTTGCAGCAATAACCTCAACCAAACATTTTTTGTAGTTGCAGATCAGACCTGCACAACGGTCAGGAGGAATTTTGGACCATTCTTGTTTTCAAAACTGTTTCAGTTCAGCAATATTCTTGGGATGTCTGGTGTGAACTGCTCTCTTGAGGTCATGCCACAGGATCTCAAAACAGGTTGAGATAAGGATTTTCTTCTTTTGAAGCAATTCTGTTGTTGGTTTACTTGTATTTTGGGTCGTTGTCCTGTTGCATCACCCAACTTCTGTTGAGCTTCGATTGGTGGACAGATAGCCTCACATTCTACTGCAAAATGTCTTGATAAACTTGGGAATTTATTTTCCCGTCAATGATAGCAAGCTGTCCAGACCCCGATGCAGCCAAAACCATGATTCTCCCTCCACCATACTTTACAGTGAGGATGAGGTTTTACTGTTTTTTTTCCACACAGTGTTGTGTGTTCCTCCCAAATAACTCAACTTTAGTTTCATCTGTCCACAGAATATTTTGCCAGTAGCACTGTGGAACATCCGGGTGCTCTTTTGCAAATTTCAGACGTGCAGCAATGTTTTCTTTGGACAGCAGTGGCTTCTTCCGTGGTGTTCTCCCATGAACACCATTCTTATTTAGTGTTTCACGTATTGTAGACTCGTCAGAGATGTTATCATGTTCCAGAGATTACTGTAAGTCTTAAGCTGCCACTCTAGGATTCGTCTTAACCTCATTGAGCATTCTGCGCTGTGCTCTTGCTGTCATCTTTGCAGGACGGCCACTCCTATGGAGAGTAGCAACAGTGCTGAACTTTCTCCATTTATAGACAATTTGTCTTATCGTGGACTGATGAACATCAAGGCTTTTAGAGATACTTTTGTAACCCTTTCCAGCTTTATGCAAGTCAACAATTATTAGGTCTTCTGATATCTATTTTGTTCAAGGCATGGTTCACATCAGACAATGCTTCTTGTGAATAGCAAACTCAAATTTTGTGAGTTTAAAAAAAAAAAATTATAGGGCAGGGCAGCTCTAACCAACATCTCTAATCTCGTTTCATTGATTGGACTCCAGGTTAGCTGACTCCTGAGTCCAATATGCTTTTGGAGAGGTCATTAGCCTAAGGGTTCACATACTTTTTCCTACACTGTGAATGTTTAAATGATGTATTCAATATAGACAAGAAAAATACAATAATTTGTGTGTTATTAGATAAGCACACTGTGTTTGTCTATTGGTGTGATTTTAGGACCAATTCCAATGGTTCACATACTTTTTCGTGCCACTGTATTACATTTGTTTTTCTTACTCATCTACACGCAATACCCCATAATGACAAAGTAAAACATGTTTTTAGAAATGTTTGCAAATTTGTTGAAAATGATTTACATCAGGATTCACACCTCTTTGCTATGACACTCTAAATTGAGCTCCGGAGCTCCAATTTTCTTTGATCATCCTTGAGATGTCACTACAACTTGATTAGAGTCTGTGGCCAATTAAATTGTTTGGACATGATTTAGAAAGAAACACGCCTGTCTATATAAGGTCCCAAATTTGACAGTTCATGTCAGAGCGGAAACTATAGCTTGAAGTCCAAGGAACTGTCCGTAGATCTCCAACAATTGTGATGAGGCCTACATCTGGGGAAGAGAATAAAACAATTTCTAGAGTGTTGAAAGTTTCCAAGAGCATAGTGAACTCCATCATTGGGAGATATGGAACTACCCAGCCTACCTAGAGCTCGCCATCTGACCAAACTGAGCAACCGGGCAAGAAGGACTTTGGTCAGGGAGGGGACAGAACTACAGAGTTCCTTGGCTGAGATGGGAGAACCTGCAAGAAGGACAAGTCTCTACAGTGAAGATTTACAGCCAAAGTGATGCTGGAATGGCTTCAGAACAAGAATTTGAAAGCCATTGAGTGGCCCAGCCAAAGCTCAGACGAATCCCACTAAAAATCTGTGGAAAGACTTGAAGATTGCTGTTCACTGCTGCTCCCCATCTAAACTAACAGAGCCTGAGAAAATCTGAGGAAGAATGTGAGAATTCCAAAATCCAGATGTGTAAAGCTGATACAGACATACCAAAGACGACTCAAAGCTGTAATCGCTGCCGAAGGTGCTTTTCCAAAGTATTGACTCGGGTGTGAATACTTGTGAATTATATATTTCTGTATTTCATTTTCAATACATTTGCAGTCATTTTTAAAGATATGTTTTCCCTTTGTTATTATGGAATATTGTGTTTAGATGGGTGAGAAAAATCTATTTCATCAATTTTAAATTCAGGCTGTAACACAACAAAATATGGAATAAGTCAAGGGGTATGAATACTTTCTGAAGGCACTGAATCCAGTGTAATATTGTGATATCTGTTTCAGAGGTGAAGGACTATAAGTACTACCTGCGGATGTGGGCCATGGAGAATGAGCCCAAGAAGGAGACCATTAAAGACCTTCGCAGGATGAACCAGGTATATGCCACATTACTGAGAGATGACCATAACTTGACCACTCATACACACTTAGAGAAGCCATTTCTTCCTGATCCCCTGTGTGTGTCCCCTACAGGAGCAGTTCATAGAGCTGTGTAAGACCCTGTACAACATGTTCAGCGAGGACCCACTGGAGCAGGAGCTCTACCACGCCATCGCCACTGTGGCCAGCCTGCTGCTGCGCATCGGAGAGGTGGGCAAGAAGTTCACCAACAACGGCGCCAACAAACCAACTGACACCATCAACGCCCAGGCTCCCGCCCCCGCTGCTGAACTGCTCCAACCCGAAAAAGAGGAGCCGAACGGGGAGAGCAGCTCAGGGCAGTCCCTGGTCTGCAGGGCCTTGGCGGAGGCCCAGCTGGAAACGCCACCTCAGCAGACGTCGGACGAAGAAGTGAAGGATGACACGTCGGTTTCGTCCTACTCCATGCTGAGCACAGGTTCTCTGCAGTGTGAGGACATCGCTGACGACACAGTCCTGATTGGCTGCGCCGGCGACCAGCAGCGGCGGGGAAGCATATTGGACGGCGATTGGTCCATCACCTTTGAGCAGGTGCTGGCGTCGATGCTCACCGAGCCGCCCCTGGTGGACTACTTTGAGAAGAAGGGAGACATTCAGGCAAGGATGGCTATCTGTAAGATGCAAAGGAGAGTGGAAAGGCAGGTGAGCTCGTCAAGCGACCACGAATTGGCCCAGCTCTCAACCTGACTCACCTCACTTCTCACCCGTAGGGGAAACCCATCACTGTCCTACTCAAGTTACTGTTGCTCCTTGCCTCACTACCATTTCACAGGGAGCTCTAGACTTGTATATCTGTTGTGATTGTCATCCTTATACAGAACCAGATGTGTGTGTATATAGGAAATATATCTATTGAAACAAAATACTCCAGAGTCTGCCCAACGGATCCTACCTTTTGATAAAAGCCACATGACCCAAAACATTTAGGGCTGGTTTCCCAGAAACGCATTCCACCTAAGCCTGTAACTAGACTAAAAAGCACATTCATAATATAAATTCTCCATTGATCACGCTTTCTATTCCAGGACTAAGCTTTAATATTGATATGGAAAACCGGGCCTTGGAGCGTAGTGGCTAATCCAAGGGTAGGATGTTGGTACTCAACTGTATTATTGTATCTATCCCTGTGCCCTTTCTGTTGCTTCTCTGCACTCTGCAGACCACAATCAAAGCTGTGGATAAATGCCTTTAAATATAAGACCTGTATATGAGACATGTATACGTTTGTGTGTCTGTGAAATCCACAGCGGTCTCAAACTAAAGAAAGAAAGCCTTGCCTTAAAAAAAAAAAGACTAAACTGGATGTTAGATTTTTTTGGAAAGAGCTTGTTTTTGTTTTATGTAGTTTTTTTCTTCGGAAGAACGTTGGCGTTACCAGTCTGTTCTCTGGCCAGTACTTGTTTTATTAGTCCCAATTCAGCAGTCTTAACTAACCGTCAATGAATCTGCAGCCTTCAGATAAGCATGGAGCTTCTCTCATTGGGTGACTTGCCTGCCACTCGTAACATACTAGGGCCTGATTAGACTGTTCATTCATCAAATTACCTCAAGTATTGTTTTACCAACATAAATACTATAACCATTACAGAAATACTAATACCATTACAGTTACTAGGCCTAACTGTCAGTTTTATCTATGTATTTGGGCCGAGGTAAATTGAACACCTGTAAGTAAGTGTTCGATGGATACCCCTGCAATGCACTTCTGTCGTTTCAGAATAGCAGTAAGGAAACACTTCCTGATGGTTTACTGAAAACAAGCAACTACTATTTTTTACTGATTGCAATTACATTTCAGTCTATAAATATTTGCTTAATGTCATGTAAGGCTTTTTGTTGGATTATCCATCACGCCTGTAGGTGTCAACCTGTAAATTGCTGCATATCATATTCGTAGTATCTTCTGTTGTTCAAAGCTTGTAAATGTAAAAAAGAGATTCTTTGTACGCAGTATTTTGATTTACTACAAACCCACATTGGTCACAAACAGATATTTTACACAGGCAATTCTACAGAATGCTTAATGCCCTCTTTCGTCAACAGCTATCTTTAATGTTTTACCAGAAAAAAAGTATATTTTAACAAGCCCTTTTAAACCATTCAGCTCCCCTACTTCGGAAGGGACTGTACAGATGTAAACAATGGCTCCAGTCCAGATGAGGTTTGGGGATTGTCTGGAATATTTCTCACACCTATCTAGTTACTTCAGACACTAGAGTAGTAAATAGGAGTTCGGGATTGTTAGACAAGGCTATTGGCTCCTCACAGTTTGTTTCCCCTATGGCTATCCAGACGGGTCTGGTTATCAGCTGAGAAATGTGCTGCCGCTGCTCAATTCTAATCTCAGAAATGTTCTTCTGTAACACTAAAACCAGACTGTAGTAAAAGGTTGTCTGGCTGGCCCATTGTGCATAACACAACAGTCCGGCGTTGTTTGTAGCTTTGTAAGATAATTGTTTTATACCCCAAGGTAAATGTATCACAGTGTTATTTGGCCTAAAACACCAAAGTACCATTTCATTCAATTGTATGTTGTTTTTCTATCTTTTTTTGCACACAAACCCTGTCTCACTCTTTGTATATTATTTGCTTTGCACTTGCCTATGTTTCTGATATATAATGAAAATGACTAATTGTACTTGTTTACCTTGCAGACTACTTCCTAAATGTGAAAACAAAGAATGAGGAAGCAGTTTGGGATCCTTTTTGGTTCTAGGATAGCCTATGTGGCTGTTGCAAGTCTGTTTATCCACCTATAGCTATAATGTCATCACTGTATTCATGTAACAGATTTATTGATTCACAAACTTGCATTTTAAATTCTTTGATCAGTACTGTGCTATGTTGTGTACTAAATACAAATAGTGAATGGAATAACTTGTTTGTTTGTTTTGTCATAGGATGGATGGGTGGTGGTGCAAAATGCAGGCATGTGAGGGGGATCAATGGAAGCCCTGAGAGGATAAGAGCCACTCACTCAGCACTATGAGCTCAGTGTAGTCCTTGCTGTTCCCTGTCAGTTCCTGAGAGGACCCCACAGAGCAGACGTACATGCTGCTATCTCCCCATCTGGGCAAAGTTCAGGTCTGCGTCTAAAGACAAAAGTAGGATGGAAGTTTGGAGGGGCCACTGGCAACACAGTCACTGTCATTGGTAAACGTAGGAATAGCCCACTGCTGAAGGAGACAAGAAAGCCTGATTTTAACTTCTTAAAACCCCACCTAAATAAAAGTAAATCCTGGGGGAAATGTTCTGTGGACAAATGAAACTAAATGACTGTTCTTTGGCAATATACACTGCTCAAAAAAATAAAGGGAACACTAAAATACTAGATCTGAATGAATAAAATATTCTTATTAAATACTTTTTTTTTTACATAGTTGAATGTGCTGACAACAAAATCACACAAAAATGATCACTGGAAATCAAATTTATCAACCCATGGAGGTATGGATTTGGAGTCGCACTCAAAATTAAAGTGGAAAACCGCACTACAGGCTGATCCAACTTTGATGTAATGTCCTTAAAACAAGTCAAAATGAGGCTCAGTAGTGTGTGTGGCCTCTACGTGCCTGTATGACCTCCCTACAACGCCTGGGCATGCTCCTGATGAGGTGGCGTATGGTCTCCTGAGGGATCTCCACCCAGACCTGGACTAAAGCATCTGCCAACTCCTAGACAGTCTGTGGTGCAACATGGCGTTGGTGGATGGAGCGAGACATGGTGTCCCAGATGTGCTCAATTGGATTCAGGTCTGGGGAATGGGCGGGCCAGTCCATAGCATCAATGCCTTCCTCTTGCAGGAACTGCTGACACACTGCAGTAACATGATGTCTAGCATTGTCTTGCATTAGGAGGAACCCAGGGCCAACCGCACCAGCATATGGTCTCACAAGGGGTCTGAGGATCTCATCTCGGTACCTAATGGCAGTGAAGCCACCTCTGGCGAGCACATGGAGGGCTGTGCGGCCCCCCAAAGAAATGCCACCCCACACCATGACTGACCCACCGCCAAACCGGTCATGCTGGAGGATGTTGCAGGCAGCAGAACGTTCTCCACGGCGTCTCCAGACTCGTCTGTCACATGTGCTCAGTGTGAACCTGCTTTCATCTGTGAAGAGCACAGGGCGCCAGTGGCGAATTTGCCAATCTTGGTGTTCTCTTGCAAATGCCAAATGTCCTGCATGGTGTTGGGCTAAGCACAACCCCCACCCTCATGGAGTCTGTTTCTGACCGTTTGAGCAGACACATGCATATGTGTGGCCTGCTGGAGGTCATTTTGCAGGGCTCTAGCAGTGCTCCTCCTGCTCCTCCTTGCACAAAGGCGGAGGTAGCCGTCCTGCTGCTGGGTTGTTGCCCTCCTACGGCCTCCTCCACGTCTCCTGATGTACTGGCCTGTATCCTGGAAGCGCCTCCATGCTCTGGACACTACGCTGACAGACACAGGAAACCTTTTTGCCACAGCTCGCATTGATGTGCCATCCTGGATGAGCTGCACTACCTGAGCCACTTGTGTGGGTTGTAGACTCCGTCTCATGCTACCACTAGAGTGAAAGCACCGCCAGCATTCAAAAGTGACCAAAACATCAGCCAGGAAGCATAGGAACTGAGAGGTGGTCTGTGGTCACCACCTGCAGAACCACTCCTTTTATTGGGGGTGTCTTGCTAATTGCCTATAATTTCCACCTGTTGTCTATTCCATTTGCACAACAGCATGTGAAATTTATTGTCAATCAGTGTTGCTTCTGAAGTGGACAGTTTGATTTCACAGAAGTGTGATTGACTTGGAGTTACATTGTGTTGTTTAAGTGTTCCCTTTATTTTTTTGAGCAGTGTAGATCAGGGCTAATGACCAAATGAAGCATTCAATGAAAATAACACCCTCCCTACAATCAAGTTTGATAATGCTGTGGGGTTGCTTTGCTGCCTCTGGTACTGGGGGCCTTGAACGTACTAAAGGCATCAATAAATCAGCAGATTATCAGGTGTTTTGTCATCCAATGTTCAACCCAGTGTCCAAAAATTGGTTTTCCATTGAAGGATGTGGGTCTTCCAACAGGACAATGACCCCAAACCCACATAAAAAAGCACCCAACAATGGTTAAGAACGTGCTGGACCATTCTGGAGTGGCCAGCGAAGTGTCCATATACCTATGTCGGGGCCTCCTGAGTGGTGCAGCGGTCTAAGGCAATGCATCGAAGTGCTTAAGGCATCACTACAGACCCGAGTTTGATCCCAGTCTGTGTCACAACCAGCTGTGACCTGGGGTCCCATAGGGGAGGGCACAACTGGCCCAGCATCGTTCGGGTTCGGGAGGCTTTACTTGGTTCATCGCGCTCTAGCGACTCCTTGTGGCAGGCAGGATGCCCGCAGGCTGACTTCGGTCGTCAGTTGAACTGTATTTCCTCCAACACATTGGTGCGGCTGGCTTCCGGGTTAAGCGGGCGGTTGTTATAAAGCGCAGTTTGGCGGTTCATGTTTGGGAGTACCCATGACTTGACCTTGACCCCTCCCGAACCCATTGGTCAGTTGCAGCGATGAGACAATAACATAATTGGATCGCAATTGGATATCACGAAATTAGGGAGGAAAAAGTGGGGTTAAAAAACAGCAGTTGGTGGAGGGCACCCCTCAATCATTGAAGAATTAGAGCAGTTTGCTGCTGAAAAGTGCACCAAATTGCCAGTAGAAAGGTGCAGCAAGCTCATTGATGGCTATAAAGTGTTTGTCTGCAGTTATCTTGGCTAAAGGCTGTGCAACCAAGTACTAGCTGTGGCAGCAAGTAGCCTAGTTGTTAGTGTTGGGCCAGTAACCGAAAGGTTGCTAGATCGAATCCCCGAGCTGACAAGGTAAAAATCTGTCATACCCCACCACCATTATGGGGCACTCTGTTGACAACAATGACATCAGCAAACCGCTTGCCCACACAACACCATACACGCTGTCTGCCATCTGCCCGGTACAGTTGAAACCGGGATTCATCGAAGGTGATCTGCAGTTACGCCTATCATGAAAAGGAGGTTAAAACATGCACCGGTGTTCAAGTATCAATAGGCAGACTGCTGATCCCTGCTCTGAAAATGTCTGAACTTCAATTACATTTTAGTATGGTAGACTAGTCCTACTCAGTCCTAGACAGTATTATTATCGAACAACTCTACATGCAACAGGTCGACAAAGAAATAACTTCAGGCTTTCTGCACTGATAGGCTGCATTCCGCACATGACAATGTACATTAAAGTCATTACATGTACACTACCATTCAAATATTTTTGAATGCCTACTCATTCAAGGGTTTTTCTTTATTTACTATTTTCTGCATTGTAGAATAATAATGAAGACATCAAAACTATGAAATAACACATGGAATCATGTAGGAAGCAAAAAAGTGTTAAACAAGTCCAAATATATTTTATATTTGAGATTCTTCAAATAGCCACCCTTTGCTTTGATGACAGCTTTGCACACTCTTGGCATTCTCTCAGCTTCATGAGGTAGTCACCTGGAATGCATTTCAATTAACAGGTGTGTCTAATTAAAAGTTAATTTGTGGAATTTCTTTCCTTCTTAATTGCGTTTGAGCCAATCAGTTGTGTCAAGGTAGGGGTGGTATACAGAAGATAGCCCTATTTGGTAAAAGACCAAGTCCATATTATGGAAAGAACAGCTCAAATACTAAAGAGAAGACTCCATTACTTTACAAATAATTAAATCTGGAACATTTCAGGAACTTTGGAAGTTTCTTCAAGTGCAGTCGCAAAAACGATAAAACGGTATGATGAAACTGGCTCATGAGGACCGCCACAGAAATGGAAGACCCAGAGTTCCCTCTGCTGCAGAGGATAAGTTCATTGTAGTTACCAACGTCAGAAATTGCAGCCCAAATAAATGCTTCAGAGTTCAAGTAACAGACACATATCAACATCAACTGTTCAGAGGAGACTGTGAATCAGGCCTTCGTGGTCAAATTGCTGCACAGAAACCTCTACAAAAGGACACCAATAAGAAGAAGAGACTTGCTTGGGCCCATAAACATGAGCAATGGACATTAGACCGGTGGAAATGTGTCCATCGGTCTAGAGTCCAAATTGGAGATTTTTGGTTTCAACCACTGTGTCTTTGTGAGACGCGGTGTGGGTGAACGGATGATCTCCGCATGTGTATTTCTCACCGTAAAGCATGGAGGTGGTGCTTTTCTGGTGACACTGTCAGTGATTTATTTAGAATTCAAGGCACACTTAACCAGCATGGCTACCACAGCATTCTGTAGAGATACGCCATCTCATCTGGTTTGGGCTTAGTGGGACTATTATTTGTTTTTCAACAGGACAATGACCAAACACACCTCCAGCCTGTATGTCTATTTGACCAAGAAGGATACGATGAGTTGGACTGCAAAGTGAAGGAAAAGCAGCCAACAAGTGCCTAGCACATGTGGGAACTCCTTCAACACTGTTGGAAAATCATTCCAGGTGAAGCTGGTTGAGAAAATGCCAAGCATGTACAAAGCTTTAATCAAGCCAAGGGTGACTATATAAAATATATTCTGGTTTGTTTAACACTTTTTTTGGTTACAACATGATTCAATGTGTTATTTCATAGTTTTAATGTCTTCACTATTATTCAACAATGTAGAAAATAGTAAAAGTAAAGAACCACTTGAATGAGTAGGAGTTTTTGACCAGTAGTGTAAGTTAGAAGAAATATGAATACAGACTTACTCTTAATTGGCCAATGCCTGACAGCTCAACACATACATACAGTTCAACTGCATGTAGACTCTAGTGTCAGCTTTAAGCTGACTGTAACATTAACATGGACAACTCCGATTGCCCTTTTGTCATACACGATATGTCCCATTGACTTTATAATATAAGGCATGCCCTCTCCTCAATCCACCACACTGAATCAGTTTCCTACCTATTGCCATTCCTGTGCTTATCCCTAGGTATTTGCCTGGCACATTTTCTCTTCTATGCATGACAGACCACATTCTCTGTTATTTCCAAAACTCCCGCCTGCTGTGTCCCAGAGTTTTAGGACTAGCTGGTTAAGTTAACACAAAGTGTCCAACGCTCCCGCCTGCTGAACACCTGCCCTGAACGCTAACAGAACTGCGGTTAAACAGTTCCTGACAGGGAAAGACTAAGGACACTGTCTACCGGTGTATGGCTGGATAGCTACCGTTGCCCACACCGGGCTTATACTGTGGCATCCAACGTTATTGTGCATTAATGCCACCTACTCTACTGGATCACCCCCGCCTGTCGTAACAAACAAAAAAAATTCCAATATACCAATAGAAGTATAAAAAGCGGATGTTCATTTAGGAACCAATGGGATAATCGAGGGGGGGGGGGGGGGTTAAAGCCCACATGTAGGACCACCCCGAATGCGGCTGCAATTGCACTCTTCTGGTCATTTCCAGAGAAAGGGGCGTGTCTACTTTAGGGGTGGGCAGAGTAGCGGTAAAAACCCAGACTGTGTTTCTTAATGTTTAACCCTTGGTCTACAATGGTCATGCCCCTGCATACATCCAATTAAAAGCATTGTAGAAATCCCCATCAAAATCTGTCTGTTTAAACTAGAGATGTGTTTTTTGCATGGGCTGCGTCTCAATTACGCCATCCGCCGATATTGCCCTTCCACATCTGTGGTGGAAGAGCTCGAGCAGTGTTTGTCAGACCATGAGACATCCCGAAAATTGGTGTTCTCACGAAAACATCTGTAGCGTCCAAACGGTTTGGCCTACAAACTAAGACCAGTCTATTGAATGCTGAGACACTAACAAACTCAATGGTGTTCTCCGTTTTGCCTCACAAGACTCAACTGGTACCAGTACTTTCAGAAAAAAACAATTATGGAAGTATATATAGGATAGTTTAGTGCCTAAAATAAGGGGATAAATACATGCAAAAATAAATATATATTTTCTTCCTGATCTTTCTTATCTCTGACACTTCAGAACAAACATCCTTTTGATTTAGTTTTGGAACATCCGTTCCATGCAGTAAGTATGTTATTCAATGTGTTGTTATTGGCTAATAGAAGGTGTGTGTGGGGTTCATGAAGGAACCAATGGGATGCTCAAGGGGGTTTGTTCATAAAGGATCAAAATGGGCATGCCCACATGCAGGAACACCCAGAATTGTGGATTGCATTTCTGAGCATCAAATTCATCATGGGTGGGTTCTAAATTCAACCTGGAGTGCCAGAGTGAGCTCGTAAATTCACAGCATTGTCCGTTTTGTAAATTTAGAGTGTTTTGCTCTCAGAGCGCACTGGATGCTCAGGCCGAGGAGTAGGATTTATTTGAGCATTCTGGTCTTCCAATGGCAGTCAAGCACCCAAGCTGATGTTGGCTAGCTTGTTAGCTACTTCCAGTCACATGAGACCACTCTTGACCATTTTACTCCACTAGCAGAGCTGGTTAGGTGGTTTTCATGTTATCTAGAGCGTTGGTGACTTTACTGCTGGCAACAATTGAATTACGCTTTTTTGCCTACATTTGCTGACACCACCCATATTCAACTGGTGTTGAGCGCTCATAAATTAATTATACTGTGCTCTGGTACACTTATAGGAGAGTGCGCTGAAATCTGAGTAGATAGCCAGAGCGAATTTACGAAAGTGCCAGAATGTCGATTGAAAACGCACAACGACTATACCATTTAGCTAAGAATTACGGGAATAATCAAGTCAATTAACGATGGGTAGTTAGTTGGTCTATAGGTAATATACTGGCAAGTTTTATGTATAAGTAGTCAACTAACAACATACTGGTACTGCTGTAATGATATGCTATGTGGTTCGTAAGGGCAGCATAGCTAACAAATTATCAGCCAACAATGTGTAAGGTAACTTATTTGAAAAGTCATTACTTTATTACGTTGCTCAACATTGTCTTAACATTTTGTCATGCTGAATTTGTATCGGCTCTCTTTGTACTATGTGAAGCCCATTTCCTGAAGAATTGCATTATGGGCCCTAAAGTACGGAAATAGTGTCCTCTGCATGTATACTTAACATTTTGGCGAATTTAGTACGTCATCCGGGCGGGAACGTTTGGCATACTAACTATATCCATACTATGACCAATATGCATACTATATACTCAATTCACATCACAAATAGTACGGTTAGAATGAGCATTCGAACACAGCTCATGACTCATGCCAAGCGAATTATACTGAACAAAAATATAGATGCAGCATGCAACAATTTCAACCATTTTACTGAGTTAATTTATTTCAATTGACTGATTTCCTTATATAAACTAAGGCCTAATCTATGGATTTCACATCACTGGGCAGGGGCACAGCCAATCAGAATGTGTTTTTTTTTCCCCACAAAAGGGCTTGATTACAGATTTATCAGCTGTCTGGTCTCAGATGATCCCTCAGTTGAAGACTGATGTGGAGGTCCTGGGCTGGTGTAGTTGCATGTGGTCTGCAGTTGCGAGGCCGGTTGGACATACTGCCAAATTCTCTAAAATGACGTTGGAGGCTTATGGTAGAGAAATTGGCATTCTATGCTCTGGTGGACATTCCTGCAGTCAGCATGCCAATTGCTTTCCCCCTCAACTTGAGGCATCTGTGTTGTGACAACTGCACATTTTAAAGTGGCCTTTCATGTTCCATTATTTATGTCTACATGTTTGTGCCTAAACAGTAGCCTACATGTCATCCCCCACTGTGTCTACACCATCGTCATGGAACAAGAGGATCAACTGGCCACCATTATAAAACACTGATCCAAAACCAGCACCACTCATTCATTATATACTATGCCCTTCTATATGACAATCTGTGTTTCGATTGAGCATAGGTATTTGTGACAGCATGGATTAATGCGGCCCAACAGAGGTAGAAAAGAGAATGGGGGGCGTGTATATAATTGTAGAAGAGGGCAGCATGCCTCCTACACAAGTCAGCAGCAAATGCTAATTCATACAAGCTGTCCAGCTTGTATGTACAAAACTAATATGCTTTCTCTGGTTTGTATTTACCAAAGCTAAGTCAAACACCCCAGCTCATTTGCCCCTGTAGAATGGTCTCCCAAACCATCAGCTCCCTGCAGACCACTAGTATACCACAAACCCCCTAATGTAACTGCACCACCCTCAACTGCACAGCCAGGACCTTCTTGATCCTGGGGTACTGCAGTCATACAGACCTCCAAATGGGCCCAGATCCTAACTTCTGCCCCTCCTGAGGAAGAGGAGACCAACTGGAGTGGTGCAATGCATATGGATGAATTCCATACCACTGGTTCTAAAAGTTTCCAATGTGATGCTCAAGGACCAGTACTATATGAAGGCCCCTATACGACAACCAGGCTGGTGTATTTCCATATTGGTGGGGGTTGTGGTTTAGGGAAGACATTTGATCCATTCACTATCACTCATTGTGGATTTGGGGAGGCAGCCAATAGCGGATGTTCCGCCTGTATGTCCTTACCTGAGAGCAAAGCACCTGTGTCATCAGCCCGCGCACATCAAGTGACCATGCACTGCCCTCTTACCTGTTCTACACAGATAACTTTGACATTCGAAAAATCATGTAATGGTTGCTCCTTTTTCAGTAGATGCCGAGTGCATCTAAATACTAAGTGGCCTAGTGTTCTTTAAACACTGAATGTTGTCATTTTAAACATTTAGTTCATTCAATTGCTTGAAATTTGATAATGGTTTCCGCTGATGAATAATTTCACTGACACGGCAGACCAAAATATGTAATCCCTAGACTCTGTCAAACTATTATTTGTAATCTTAATGTTGGCAATACATTTAATTATTCAACTATGTATTTAATGAGACAGTAAGAGAATTACAGTTTCTTTGCAGAAGTATTTTATTTGGTTTTGAAAGGAGAGAAATGTTTTCAATGTTAGACAATAATTATTCACACCTTTCACCTGGTTCTGTTGACACTGGTAATGAACATGTATTACTTCTGGTATTAACTCTTACATGATACGTGGTAGAACAGTTACTTGATTAATCAAACTCAATAGATGATACTTGCTATTGAGTGAACACTGACATATGTTAGTTAAGATTAACTGTTTTTATCAATCCAATTTAACACTTTCAGTTAAATGACATCCCATTGAAAAGAGTTTAAGAGGTTATAGAAATATATATTTCCATTTGGATAAATATTGACTAGTAAACCCTTTATACTGTAATTCAATGTCGGTACAACCATAACATTTAAAAATCGCAAGAATTATATTCAGATCTAATAGACTTATTGTGTGAGTAACTGCAAGTGCCAGAGGTGAATGAGAGGGACGGAAGAGAAGGCAGTATTGGTGAAGTGGCTATCATAGGGAGATGTAGGTGTCCCTCAGGGTACGGTGTTGGGGCCCTGTTACTTCTTGGCGGGTTTGGCGTAGTGGATGGTGTCCAGGGCGGCCCCGACATCACAGTCCTTAGTGTGGAGGAGGCGGGTGAGCCAGCCACCCTCATCTGTGAAGCCCATGGCCAGCATCTGGGACAGGGACTCCACCAAGCGTGGGTCGGCATCTAGACAGACACGACAGTGAAGGGTCGGTCTCTGGCGTAGGCAATTCTACTAGTAATCAGGGATATCATAGTAACCATGATGCCTACTACTAAATGGGGATAGAACTACCATTGACTGACGTCACTACTACTACTAGTAGTGAGGATTAGGATATCACCACAGCAACTGCTACTTGTGATAGTTAAGAGAACTCATATCCTCCATCTTACCTTGAGGAAGGTGGGGGTAGGCTGCGGCCTCAGCGAGAGTGAGGGACTTCTGTGGTTCCTGTGAGGGACCCTGGGGGACAGTAGGGGACCCCGGGGCTTCCAGAGAGCCCTCCTCGCCTACCCTGAGAGACTGGAGCTCACCTGTAGAGGGATCCACCTCCTTGGAGGTCAGGTGGGTCCACTCATCGTCACCACTGCCCCCTGGGTCTTTACCACCCTACACAGAAAGTAAAAGTTCAACAATATATACCACTTCAGAGAGACCAATGTATTTTATTCTTCCATTACTTTTGATTAAATCACAATGTTTAATTATAATGAAACTTTTCTTGTGTGCATCATACCGTAGCTAAATCACTCGCGCTCCCTAGGCTGCTAAGCCCGTCCACCACCATGTCCCCCTCTTTAGTCCCATCTCCCTCGGACACCCCTGTCCCGTTGTTGCTCCTAGCACTGGGGGGGCCTCCTGACCCAGGTGGGGACGGATTGGGGGTCATCACCTTGGTCCTCTTTGCCTCCAGCTCCACATCAATATCCACATCGATACCTGCAGGCAACAGTGTAAGTAAGCCATTCCAGTGCATTTACATGTAGAGTGGTCAGTACATTTCAAATAATGGATTGATAATAGTAAAACCATTATATGGAGCTTTTCTCTTGGTCTTACCCAGTGGGCTAAGCATGGCTGCCACCCCTTCTCCAATGTTCTTCAGGTAATCCATATTGGCTTGGGACTGCTGGGAGGCAGCAGATGAGGCATCAGAGGGCTGTCTGTCCCCTGGGGCTGCCTGGCCTGGCTGGGACCCAGAGGGACCAGGCTGGGCCTGGTTTTGGGCCTGAGCCCACGTGCAGTGCCTCATCTTCCTCATCCACTTCCCACGAGGGAACCACTGAATAGAAGAACAATTATAGAGGACATTTCTCCCCTAACCACACATACATTTTGTTCCTGGACTAAAAAAAAAAAATATTTAAATGGCGTTTTAAATTACTCAGATATGCAAGTATATCCACTTAGGAAAAAAAGGCATAAACACATGAGTCTCACCTCAAATGCGTTGTTGAAGGGGTGCCAGATGGGCAGGAGGACGTGCTCCTTGTGTAGCCCCTTGGCTTGGCATGTGGAGCACAGGTCATAGTCAGGGCACACTGTGCACTTGAAGCGGGTCCCCGCCACAGAGCCCTCACATTCGTCACAGGTCACATTGGGGTGCACCATGGGGGGCCCATGACCATGGTGGCCATGACCATGGTGGCCGTGGGAACCGTGAGGTGGGGGATGTCCCATATGAGGTGTTCCAGGGGGAGGGGGATAGGCGAAAGGGGGGACACCCCCAGGGAAGGCAAAAGCAGGGAATTCACGCCTATGCTCCTTCTTCTCTGTAAAGAAAATAAAGTTCACTACATGACCAAAAGAATGTAGATACCTACTCGAACATCTCATTCCAAAATCATAGTCATTAATATGAAGTTGCCCCCCCCCCCACACTCTTCTTGGAAGGCTTTCCACTACAGCAGGGTTACCCAACTGGCAACCCGAATTTGGACCGCAGGGGTTTTTATTTGGCCCCCCAAGTTCTGAGCAAAAAAAAATATTAAACGTAGTTTCTGGGGAGGGGAATTTACATTGTTGGAGAGACATATATATCTGTTCAAAGTATTGCCATGCATAAGAGACAACCATATACAAATGTAAAGAAAGGATTGAAATTGTTTTATTCAAACATCTGTTTGGGCTTCTTGCGGTCAAGTTGCAGGCTACAATTTATGTTATGTTTTCGGCCCCCTGGCCATCCGCCCAAGAAAACAAAATCGGCCCACGGCTGAATCTAGTTGAGGATCCCTGCACTACATATTGGAACATTGCTGCGGGGACTTGCTTCCATTCAGCCACGAGCATTAGTGAGGTCAGGCACTGCTGTTGGGTGATTAGGCCTGGTTCAAAGTCAGTGTTCCAATTTATCCTAAAGATGTTTGATGGGGTTGAGGTCAGAGCTCTGTGCAGGCCAGTCAAGTTCTTCCACACAGATCTCAACAAACCATTTCTGTATGGACCTCACTTTGTGCATGGGGGCATTGTCATGCTGAAATAGGAAAGGGCCTTCCCCAAACTGTACCACAAAGTTGGAAGCACAGAATCATCTAGAATGTCATTCATTATATGCTGTAGCGTTAACATTTCCCTACACTGGAGCTAAGGTGCCTAGCCTGAACCATGAAGAACAGCCACAGACCATTATTTCTCTTCCACCAAACTTTACAATTGGCATTATGCAGTCGGGCAGGTAGTGTTCTCCTGGCATCTGCCAAACCAAACTTCATCTGTCAAACTGAGAGAAAGTGAAGGGTGATTCATCACTCCAGAGAAGAAAAAAAAAAAATTCTACTGCTCCAGAGTCCCAATGGCGGCGAGCTTTACACCACTCCAGTCGACGCTTGGTATCGTGCATGGTGATCTTAGGCTTGTATGCGGCTGCTCGGCCATGGAAACCCATTTAATGAAGCTCCCGGCAAACAGTTCTTGTGCTGACATTGCTACCAAAGGCAGTTTGGAACTCGGCAGTATGTTGCAACAGAGGACAGACTACTTTTATGTGCTTCAGCATTCAGCGGTCCTGTTCTGTGAGCTTGTATGGCATACCACTTCGCTGCTGAGCCGTTGTTGCTCCTAGACATTCACTTCACAATAACACCACTTAGTTGACCTGTGCAGCTCTAGCAGGGCAGATATTTGATATACTGACTTGTTGGAAAGGTGGCAGCCTATGGCAGTGCCACTGAGCTATTCAGTATGGTCATTCTCCTGCCATTGTCTTGAGATTGCATGACTGTGCTCAATTTTATACACCTGTCAGCAATGGGTCTAGCGGGTGTACTTATGAACTAAAATGTGTCAGTAACAATGAGAATGCTAAGTTATTCCAGTAATGATGACTTAATACATTACACATTAGTAACAATCCTATTCATTTGTATCTATTAGATTTGATCACAAGACTCACCCTTGATGAAGAGGCGGAATGTGTAGTCCTTGATGCAGGTGAGGCCCATGATGAGCTCATCATCAGTGGAGAAGGCGATCATGTCACCATCTTCATCTGGGTAGAAAATAAAGAGGTCACATCTCACCCAGATAATTACATAATAGCTGCCAGAGTTCACAAGCAAGGACAACTGTCCAGTTTATCCTCACTAGCTTTTTTATTTGAAGAACAATGGTTAGTTTAGGGAATATTGTTCAGGTGTTGTGCTAAGACCAACAGGGTTGTCATTTTCCAAGTTATTTTTTTTGAAAATGCCCCACTATTTTTTTTTTTAAATCAATGCAGTCTTATCAATTAATATTGATTAGTATAATTCACTACCTGGGGGGGCGGCAAGATACTTCATTTAGCAATCCTAAAAGCCTAAACACTGGAATGTAAAAAAATATATAAAAAAGTGCCCCCTTCACTGTATCCCATGTTAAAATTAATGGATGTTTTGTCCACTATGAACTGACAGGTGTTTAGGCAGGGCTAGTTTAGAGAAATGTAGTATAACAAATTTCACCTGTTGAAGGATGAAGACTATAATTGGTAACAGACTTAAATTTACCACATCGCATGTATGACAAATGAAACAGGCCTGCTCACTCAAATTCTGACATTCACCATGAAATGCTATGTTAAATGTAGGCCTGTAAAAACGCTCTGTGTACCAACTCTATCCGATTTATATAGTGCATAAAGACATTGTCTTGTTGAGCTCTATTTTGGTCGGGAGATTATTGAATTTATTGCAATTGACACGCTGGTCTATACTACGACATTTATCAGTAGTCTAGTTTGTTCAGTGCGTACTGCGCTGCGCGCGGCGGATAATATTATGGAAGATTACAGCCCAACAGCAATATTCAGATATGACAACATAAAACGCAATTGAAGACACTACAGTGGATTCCTATAAATGGTTCACTAGTATAGGCTTACCTTTGTAAAACATTTGATAGGTGACATTTCGCAGGGTTGAGAAAACATCCTCAACCTTTTTTTTCAGATACTCAAAACTCGTTGAAACATCTTGGTCCACAGCAATGCGACGAATTTCTTTCGGCGCATCCTCCTTCCCAAGGAGATAGGCTTTGACGGTCATAGACATGGTTGAGTCTTTTCACAATTTCAGCCCTATACTCGCTCCGAAATATTTGTTGCGCAGTTAAAATGTTGAAGGCCCGCTCCACTGCAAACTCGATCGCTGTCAGTGCGTCGTGCTTTTCTGGGTACAGTTCCGTTTATAAACCTTATATGGCGTCACGTGTCATATTTATGCAGCTGTCTCGCCAATCACGAGGGCTTGGAGCGGCTTCATGGGGAAGTCCACCGTTTCTAAATGGCGATGGTACGTGGTATTTTTGCTCAATGGGACGTCCATACCCTCCATTAAAGTAGAAATGTAAGGGTTACTGTACGGGTAGGGATTAAATGGGTAATCAGAAGTTGCTCCATCCACATTTTGACTTATAAATGAATTATATATACACATTGATTTTGAAAGATATAACTTATAAATAAATGCCGTAGTTCAACCGTCCCAATCAAAACCCCCAATTAACTGGTTTTATACAAAGTAAACGTAAACAAAAACTACATCGTTTTAACCATGTTTTGAGGCTATGATTTTGATATCATGGATGGTCAGTCCTTGCATCCAAATCTATGTCTATGAATTTGTGAGTGGTTACATTTCTCAAGCCCTATCCATAAGCTTTTTTAGCGAAACAGGGGAAGGGAAAACGCTTTGTTACTGTTTCTACTGCTGATTCCCGATTTAAGGTTCGGGTTGGGTTTAGGGTAGGGATGTCCCAAGGATACCGGATAGCACTAACTAAATGACAACGCTCTGCTCCTTCTGTTGTTGTGCACAAAAGGCTTCCAAGCTAATTGAAACAAATGGGTGGGACGCTAAAGGTTGAATTAAGTTAGAGGCCGAGGTATGACAAGGCACTTTCCGTACCGGAATTCCCCGCGTGCCTTGATGACAGCTTTGCACACTCTTGGCATTCTCTCAACCAGCTTCATGAGGTAATCACCTGGAATGCATTTCAATAAACAGGTGTGCCTTGTTAAAAGTTAATTTGTGGATTTTCTTTCCTTCTTAATGTGTTTGGACCCATCAGTTGTGTTGTGACAGAGTAGGGGTGGTATATAAAGGATAGCCCTATTTGGTAAAATACCAAGTCCACATTATTGCAAGAACAGCTCAAATAAGCAAAGACAAACAACAGTCCATCATTACTTTATGACATGAAGGTCAGTCAATCTGGAAAATTTAAACAACTTTGAAAGTTTCTTCAAGTGCGGTCGCAAAAACCATCAAGCGGTATGATGAAACTGGCTCTCACGAGTTCTGCAACAGGAAAGTAAGAGCCAGAGTTACCGCTGCTGCAGAAGTTAAGTTCATTAGAGTTACCAGCCTCAGAAATTGCAGCCCAAATAAATGCTTCACAGAGTTCAAGTAACAGACACATCTCAACATCAACTATTCAGAGTAGACGGAGTGAATCAGGCCTTCATGGTCGAATTGGTGCAAAAAAAAACACTAATAAAGGACACCAATAAGAAGACAAGACTTGCTTGGGCCATGTCTGTGTGAGACGTATAGTAGGTGAACGAATGATCTCCGCATGTGTTGTTCCCACCATGAAGCATGGACGTGTGGTGGTGCTTTGCTGGTGGCACTGTCAGTGCTTTATTTAGAATTCAAGGCACCCTTAACCAGCATGGCTACCACAGCATTCTGCAGTGATACACCATCCCATCTGGTTTGTGCTTAGTGGGACTATCATTTGTTTTTCAACAGGACAATGACCCAACACACCTTCAGGCTGTATAAGAGCTATTTGACCAAGGAGAGTGATGGAGTGCTGCATCAGATGACCTGGCCTCCACAATCACCCGACCTCAATCCAATTGAGATGGTTTGAGATGAGTTGGACCACAGAGTGAAGCAAAAGCAGCCAACAAGTGCTCAGCATATGTGGGAACTCCTTCAAGACTGTTGGAAAAGCTTTCCAGTTGAAGCTGGTTGAGTGAATGCCAGGAGTGCAACGATGTCATCAAGGCAAACAGTGGCTACTTTGAAGACTCTAAAATCTCAAATATTTTTTTATTTGTTTAACACTTTTTTTTGGTTACTACATGATTCCATATGTGTTATTTCATACTTTTGTCTTCACTATTATGTCTTCACTATTATTTTACAATTTAGAAAATAGTAAAAATTAAGAAAAACCCTTGAATGAGTAGGTGTGTCCAAACTTTTGACTGGTACTGTATCTACCAAAATTAAATTCAATATACCTACCAAAATCAATTTCAATATATCTACCAAAATCATCTCGGTTACACACAATTGTATTCGTTTGTTATTCATTATTGTGCAGTAGCCTAGCCTATACGAAAATTATGAAATTTGATCATTACACCTTCGAGGTGATACATTGCATTAGGCAATGTTCGATACAAACTCAATCAGAAAATATGCAACCAACGTGAAGCGTCTGATGAAAGCTGTGTGAAATAGCGTTACTTTTCGTCTCATCCTGCTTTACTGCCTCTTAGTGGTGCTCCGTCACCTGATTCTGACGCATAGGTCCCATGACCGCTTTATCAAACAGTATATTTTTTCCCCCTGCGAGTTTGGTAATCCGTAGAACGCGCACGATGCTTCTAGAAACATGTTTTTTAGAAACTAGATCAAATTTGTTTGTGGGTGTAATACTATGTTGTCATAATAATTCGTGGATCTCAACCGTCAAATCTCTGGATTATGACTGAATGCATTTTTGTTGTGCTTTTATAAATTATTGTTGTCACTCTGTATCCAATTAATCTATCATTGTTGCCATAAAGCTTGAATGACCATGTTCATAGGCTAATTTAAGGTTATCCCATGGTTATTTTTGATGAGTAATTGTCACTTTAGCAATAATGGTAGGGAAAAGGCGCAAGGTCATGATTATAAGAGATTCTCCTAACCTGCTACGTTAATTATTTTAACCTTCTGTGTAAATTCTCCAACCCTGCTGCTACGAAAAGTCAAATCAGACAAAAAATGTAATCCGTCTAGTCAAAACCAAGACGTACGTAAAGTAGTAAATGAGCCACGTGTAAAGTTTTTATTTCACCGCTAGGTGATAGCATTTCTCCACGAACCATGTGCCTAGTCTACTACATGGTGCAAGGCAGGGAGGGACCTATTAAAATTTGAAGATATTGCTGAGAAGTTCCTGCACATCTTGTTGTAGTTTTGCCTTCTTTTCCTGGCAAATTATTCATGTTAAAAATGGTATTGTCTGTCACTTACATTTTTTAAATTTAAGAGACCCTCTTATCCAGAGCGATTTACAGTACGTAGTAGTTAGTGCATACATTTTCCGTACTGGTCCCCTGGGTTAATCTCAACCACAACATTGGTGTTGCAAACTCCACGCTCTACCAACTGAGCCACACGGGGCCATTTTCATTGGAATAACCTCTATGGGTATCATTTCATTTGCTGACATTATTCCTGTGTTATGATTAATTTTATGGCGCATTTATCAAAAGAAAAAAAAGTTGACTGACAAGAAAGTGTCTTGTTGGATAGGGGCGGCAGGTAGCCTATCGGTTAGAGCGTTGGACCGAAAGCTGACAAGGTTCTGCCCCTGAACAAGGAAGTTAAACCCACTGTTTCTAGGCTGTCATTGAAAATAAGAATGTGTTCTTATCTGACTTGCCTTAAGTAAAAATAGTTTGAAAAATATGTACTCTTTAAGAAAAACATATATTTTGTAAGATAGACTACCTGTTTATTGTTTTTCAATTCGACAGTAGTAGTGAGTGTGTTTGCAGCTTGTTTGCAGAGCGACTGACATCTGTAAACAGTTTGCGCAATGGTTTGTTAATTTGGCTAATTAGTGCAGCCTATAAAACATGTGTGTTCCGGCCAGATGTGGAGAGAAATGCACTGCTCATTCGGACCCCAAATTTGAATTAGGTTTATTATTCAACGAAAAGGTGTTTAATTGACAGCCCGCTTCTAGGTAGGCTAAATAACCCATATGGATTTGGGCACATGGTTTGCCTTTCCACGTTATAGCAGAAGTCAAATTAAATTTAAAGCACTGTCAAATGTTTCAGCCAAGTGAGGCTATTTCATTCTTGCCTCTTGGTGCTGCACTTGCGATCCACTTGCATGTCAGGCTAAGTATCAGAATGGATGAAGAAGCACTTGTAGGCTACCTCGGGCACTTAGGCCTACGTCATTAAATTAAATGAGCGGAACATGAACATCAACCTGGAGCTGCTGCCTTTCACATTTCCCAACGCCCACTTGCAACACTATGGTATCTCTTTAACCACTCCGCTCTGACTCGAGGAGAGAGAGAAAAAATATCCCCCCCCTTTTCTGGCAACCCTTCCTGGTGAGCATTGCATGCTTGTGCGACTGAGTAGTCTACCCGAGAGCAGAGCGCCGCGCAATAACAAACCCAGTCCTCCGCTCCGATTGCCAGGCGTAAAGAGGCATTTATCTCTTGGAAGCACCGCAAACGAGCAGAGAGAGCCCAGATACCCCGCACTCGGTTCGGACATGAGCCCGGGGATCCGGAGATGAGGCTCCGAAATGGCACCTTCCTAACGGTCGTATTGTTTGGTCTATGCGGACTCATTTCGCTCTCCTGGTACACGGCATTCAGCAATTCCAAAGGTAAGGTAGCCGCTATAACGCACCACGCGGCGGGGGTGGGCTGAGGCGTCTGCTATCGGAGACCCGAGCCTACACAAAATATCGGTCTGATATCGTGTAGCGTTCACTTGCGTTTGTGTGTTTGGAAATAAGCTGCTGGTGTTGGTGTGTGATATTGGCATGTTGTTATCCTTCGACCGTGAAGAATAGGATAAGAGTTTTCACCGGGTGGTACGGTCAGACCCTCTACCTTTGTCACGCATTTTCCTTGCAGTTTTGCTTACATTGAGCAGGTTATGTTGATAAATACATCATTCTAAAGGCCCCCAGGACAAGCGTTATTATATTCATCAGCCTGCGCTTGCAGAGTGATATCTGGTATATTTCCCACTGTATAAACACAGCGTTGACATTATGAATCCGATTGCGCAAAGCGCGCATCTCAGGCATTAAGATTGAAACAAAGTAGCTGTAGATTATTCATGCTGATCCAATATTTCTGTGTAGCTCTGGATTTTAGAAAGGGTTCTTCTCCCTGCAGACGTTTGCAACATTCGGCCACTTCAGCATCTAACGTTCTGGAATCGAATTGACTGGTGGTTGAACTTGCAAAATTCTACCTCTGCAACCTGCAAGGTGGCTGTGGATTGTGCATGCATGGATGGAGCTTTGTGGGCTTTGAAGTTGTTGTGCAAGGGGACGTGCCCTTCCTAGGTTGATACTTCCCTCAAAGTGCAGGCTGTTATTGTTATTGACAGTTCACACACATGTCTTTCATGGACCCCCCATGGCTTTGACAGCCTTACACTCCCCTTTGGTCCCTGCCAAATGTTCTCGACACTGAGAGGCTATAACAAACAAAATCACAACTATGTATGCATTCCTCTTCAGCGATTATTAGTCATCGAACTCTGCATAGAAGTACCTTGATAAAGTCTGTTCAACTAAATAGGGACGTGAAAGCCACTGTCTCTCACAATGTTGTTGGGAACTTTAATGTATGATGTCATGATTATCTGTTTTTGTAATGATGAAAAATGTTGAAGAAAAAAAGAAAACATGTCATGAGGCCAATTCCCATAAGATTAGTACGATAGATCTGAAATCCAGCCGTTTCTCCCTGTTATAGTGCGGTGGCAAAATTCCCTGGACGTTGGTGCCACATTTCAGAGAAACCTGATAGGGTAATGACTCATGTCTATTTCTAGTTGGTTTCCCTCCAATGGAATCAACCCTTTAAAAAGCTTGAGATGATGCTTCTCGGGAGCTAACACAACATTAGCACCATAGTGGAAGTGCACCTGCACTGTGTTGGGTGTGTGTAGTTTACACCAGAGCTCCAGCTGGATGCAGGTTCATTTTTCATTCTGCTAGAGCCCTCTGCAAAAAGGGGAATGTTTCTAGACACACTGCACATTTACCTTCCCAAATTGCCAGTTATTATCTAATAATAGCAGTCCTAATATAACAGTTAGATAATTGATCCTGGGGGTCTTTACACTTTCCTGATTGCTATGTTTATGTTGTGCTACAGAGAGGATATGTTGGGCACAGAGAGTGAAGCATAGACTATAATGTGATGAAAGATGCATTCTGAAATCAATCAACTCCAACAAATTCCCTGTGTCATATCAAAATAATGACATACCTTCCCCAACAACTCTTCGATCACAAGAGGCAGGCAAGGAGTGGGAAGGTTGTGTGTGCTGTGTAGCTTATTAAGACTGTTAACATGCCTTATATTCTGAGTTAATTGTGGAGAAACTGCGTCTCCTCCCTTCCTCTCTGCCTCCCCCCATGTTTCCTGTCAAGATATCATGCTCCTCATTATCACCATGGTTTCCTGTGGAAGACCATATTTATGTCTCGTGCATCCTGTCTACAGTCATGTGTTGTTGACTGGGGTATGTGACTGAAATTGACTCCTGGACTGATGGCAATTAACTTGGGAGCGAAACAGGGAGAGATTGCACCGCTGTGTGTGTCAGTAAGTGTCTCGATGCGCCCCTCCGAGCCAGCCAGCACTTGGGCAAATTAATTCAGTCAAGCAAACAGCTAAACATGATTTCAGAAGCTTGTTTGATACATTTATTTCGCTGAGGGCTGTTTCAATCTATCTGTGCTTGCTGATTAACACTGCACTGAACCTTGCCACTCGTCAGATATCAATTTAATATCAACAGTGTCAGATAAGTCAATGTTTCCCAGGAATGAATGACTGGATTGAATAAGAAATTATTATTGATTACAATTATTGATACACAAATGCAGGTCAGTGAGTAAGTGAACAAATTATGTAATGGGTGGAAGAATGACTGAACATGAAGACACAGGTTTCTCTATATACAACCCTAAACTAATTCAGTACATCTGAATTCTCATGAACAGACCTTTATCTTAAGCTTCTTCTTTTTGAAACACTAATTCTCTGTTTAGTTCCTCAAAGTGACTTTCTCTCTGATGCGACTTGGCCTACGGAATTCCCTGGAGCACGATGACTCTTGGGAGATGTGAAAGTTGGTCACTGATAGGCCACCACACACACACAAACACACAGTCTTGTACAACTAACCTTGTGGGGACACACAATTCAGTCCCATTCAAAATCCTATTTTCCCTTACCCATACCTTAACCCTAAAACCAACCCTAGCTCCTAACCCTTAACTTCATTCTTATCCTAACACTAATTCTAACCTTAATTGTGGTGTGGTGTGTAGGGACAAATGCTCGCTGCCTGCTAGACCTTTTTTTTGCTCTCTCATGCTCTGTTTCACTTTTGATTGAGCTTTTGTTGTGGTTTTGTATAGGCTATTCTAATGTGGTCTCCAAACAGAATGTTGTAGAAAACAGATACTGGTCTTATCAGGTAGCTCGCTAGTCAGTGTCGTTTTCCAAGCTGTAGTACACCCATAATGTGTGCTCTGTGGATATTCATACTTGTCTTTGTCCACGCTTCAGTACACAAAGAAGAGTGGTGATTCTGAGAGCAATGGAACTTTGGATTGATCCTTTGTTCTTTTGTCCTCTACTCTTTCTCTCCCTCGATCCAGTGGGATGCGTAGGGGCAGGTATCATGTTGCTCTGTACGTCTGAGGAAACATTGATAGTCCTCCACTGCGTTCAGAAGTCCCACACCGAGACCATGGCTAGATATGAGGGGAAACATGAGCCTGTGTGTGTGGACACAAACACCACCAGCAGGGAGAGACCGGGGTCTTCTTTTGGGAAAGTGGGTAACCCAAGGATGTCGGTCAGTTTCATCAATACTGGCTTGCTAAAGAGCTTTGTGTGTGTGTGTGTGTGTGTGTGTGTGTGTGTGTGTGTGTGTGTGTGTGTGTGTGTGTGTGTGTGTGTGTGTGTGTGTGTGTGTTAGCGAGCTTCCATATAAAAATGCCTTTGATACAGCATCCTATCTTTCAAGTATTCTGTGTGGGTTCATGTGTTAGAAGTTCTTTGAAGAAAAATAATGATTGAATGAAAAGAGAGGAAAAAAACACCTGTTGTGGAGGAGAACTAGACTGTTCTTTTGTGTGGTATGTTAAGGTGAACACGCAAATCAGTGGATGGTGGATCAGGTAGCATCTAGTTAAATGTTTCAATAAATGTCTGTCGGGAAGCAGTTGTAAATGGTTAAATATAATGCAAAGGTGAGAGGATGACTATTGCCAAAGTCATGACTAATGACAGGGTTTGTTCTCTTCCCACCTGGTCTCCAAGGAGACCAACCACAGGTCTTTACAATAAGGGGTAGAACTGCATTTTCTATTGCATGTTTGGTGAGAGAACAGATACTGGTGAGGTAGGCTTTGTGTTCTCTAGTCTCGGAGTCACGTGAAGGTTGATCTTGTGGGTTCTAGCATACGGTGTAAATGTACAACTTTCTATCTCCTTCATAACGACCTGCAATGGTCTTACACACTCAATCACAAACACGTCTTACACTTTGTCTGTGTTTGGCTTACCACACATAAGTGGCATTATTTACTGACAACGCTGGCAAGGATGTAGTTGGCAGCAGCTGGCACAACCAGCATGCCCTCTGCCCTGCCCCTAATCCACAGCCTGCCCACAGCAGGGCCCAGAGAGCCAGACAAGGGGGGGAAGGGACCTGTATCCAAAATGTATGTGTGTGTGTACTGAATGGCTAGTATCACCCTCATGTCAGTCCATGCCTCATTTAGTTCCACTACCTCTAGTGAGCGCGCTAAAATTCACACTAGGCAGCCTGACTGTGAATATTGCTGTCCCAAGAGTTGTATATCTTACTGTATTGACTTGGAAGTAGAATGCTGTCCCATGAGTTGTAGATCTTACTGTTTTGACTTAGAAGCAGGTTAGAGTGAATTCTACCCTTTGGTAGGTTGTCCAGGTTTTGGTTTTGCCACACACTGCCACACTCACAGTTGCTCTTCCCCTGTCAAACAGCCAAAAGGTGTGTGTGTGTGTGTGTGTGTGTGTGTGTGTGTGTGTGTGTGTGTGTGTGTGTGTGTGTGTGTGTGTGTGTGTGTGTGTGTGTGTGTGTGTGTGTGTGTGTGTGTGTGTGATCCATCCATGTCCCCAACCCCTGACTTGTATGCAAACTGAGGTAACCTTGACAATAACTCTGGCCTTGCGGGGGTGGGTGGCCCTATATACACACACACACACACACACAGACAGACAGACAGACAGACAGACAGACAGACAGACAGACAGACAGACACACAGACAGAGTCTGACGCTGGGGGCCGTTGTCATGAGGCTAGCCATAAAAGCATGCCATATGAATGGGTTTAAACTACACGCAGTGCAGAGTAAGAGGGGGGGAACCAAGTAAGAGGAAATGGTTTATGTTTTGTCTGAGTATTTATCTGAAGATTAAATCTACTGAGCATTTCCTTTGTGCATTAATTGTATCTATGTTTACTTTGTGTATTTGAGCACTAAACTGTCTTATTTCCGGCAATGCATCAAGGGGAGATTTCCGACCAGGGTAAATGGAAAGTACTTTAGAAAGTATTCATGTCCATTAACGTATTCCACGTTTTTTTGTTAGTCTAAATAAAACATTTATTTAATCATGTTTTTTTTCTCTCCCTTCTACACACAATACCCCATAATGACAAAGTGAAAACATGTTTAGAAATGTTTGCTAATTTATTGAAAATAAAATATTAATTTACATACAGTTCCAGTCAAAAGTTTGGACACACCTACTCATTCAAATTAAATCAAATCGAATGTTATTTGTCACATGCGCCAAGTACAACTTGTGTAGGTAGACCTTACAGTGAATGCTTACTTACAAGCCCTTAACCAACAATGCAGTTTTAAGAAAAACAAGTGTTAAATAAAATTAAAAACAGGTTAAAAATAACATAGTTGGAGAGCAGCAGTAAAATAACAGTAGCGAGGCTATATACAGGGGGTACCGGTACAGAGTCAATGTGCAGGCAGGGGCACAGGTTAGTTGAAGTGGTTAGTTGAAGTAATCTGTACATGTAGGTAGAGTTACAGTAACTATGCATTGATGGTAACCAGAGAGTAGCAGCAGCGTAAAAGATGGGGTGGGGGGTCTTATGACTTGGGAGTAGAAGGTGTTAAGAAGCTTTTTTGATCTAGACTTGGCGCTCCGGTACTGCTTGCTGTGCAGTAGCAGAGACAACAGTCTATGACTATTGTGGCAGGAGTCTTTGACAATTTTTAGGGCCTTCCTCTGACACTACCTGGTATAGAGGTCCTGGGTGGCAGGAAGCTTGGTCCCAGTGATGTACTGGGCCGTACGCACTACCCTCTGTAATGCTTTGCAGTCAGAGGCCGATCCCTTTGCCATACCAGGTAGTGATGCAACCATTCAGGGATTGTCACATGTGTTTCTTTGTTTTTACTATTTTCTACATTGTAGAATAATAGTGAAGACATCAAAACTATGAAATAACACACATGGAATAATGTAGTAACCAAAAAAGTGTTAAACAAATCAAAATATATTTTTGATTCTTCAAAGTAGCCACTCTTTGCCATGATGACAGCTTTACACACTCTTGGCATTCTCTCAATCAGCTTCACCTGGAATGCTTTTTCAACAGTCTTGATGGAGTTCCCACATATGCTGAGCAATTGTTGGCCGATTTTGCTTCACTCTGCGGTCCAACTCATCCCAAACCATCTTAATTGGGTTGAGATCGGGTGATTGTGGAGGCTAGGTCATCTGATGTAGCACGCCATCACTCTCCTTCTTGGTCAAATAGCCCTTACACAGTCTGGAGGTGTGTTGCGTCATTGTCCTGTTGAAAATCAAATGATAGTCCCACTAAGCGCAAACCAGATGGGATGGCGTATCGCTGCAGAATGCTGTGGTAGCGATGCTGGTTAAGTGTGCCGTGAATTCTAAATAAATCACGGACAGTGTCACCAGCAAAGCACCATCACACCTCCTCCTCCATGCTTCACAGTGGGAACCACACATGTGGAGATAATCTGTTCACCTACTCTGCGTCTCACAAAGACATGGTGGATGGAACCAAAAATTTCAAATTTGTACTCATCAGACCAAAGGACAAATTTCCACCAGTTTAATGTCCATTGCTTGTGTTTCTTGGCCAAAGCAAGTCTCTTGTTCTTATTGGTGTCCTTTAGTAGTGGTTTCTTTGCAGCAATTCGACCATGAAGGCCCGGTTCACGCAGTCTCCACTGAACAGTAGATGTTGAGATGTGTCTGTTACTTGAACTCTGAAGCAATTATTTGGGCTGTAATTTCTGAGGCTGGTAACTCTAATGAACTTATCCTCTGCAGCAGAGGTAACTGGGTCTTCCTTTCCTATGGCAGTCCTCATGAGAGTCAGTTTCATCATTCCGTTTGATGGTTTTTACGACTGCATATGAAGAAACTTTCAAAGTTCTTGACATTTTCCAGATTGACTGACCTTCATGTCTTAAAGTAATGATGGACTCTCATTTCTCTTTGGTTATTTGAGCTGTTCTTTCCATAATATGGACTTGGTCTTTTACCAAATAGGGTTATCTTCTGTACACCACCCCTACCTTATCACAACACAACTGATTGTCTCAAACACATTAAGAAGGAAAGAAATTCCACACATGAACTTTTAAGAAGGCACACCTGTTAATTGAAATGCATTCAAGGTGACTACCTCGTGAAGCTGGTTGAGAGAATGCAAGAGTGTGCAAAGCTGTCATCAAGGCAAAGGGCGGCAACTTTGAAGAATCTCAAATATAAAATATATTTTGATTTGTTTTATACTTTTTTGGTTACTACATGATTCCATATGTGTTATTTCATAGTTCTGATGTCTTCACTATTATTCTTCTATGTAGAAATAAAGAAAAAGCCGTGAATGAGTAGGTGTGTCCAAACTTTTGACTGGTGCATTATCTTGATTTTTGGAACATCCAACTCCCTCGGATGACACATCTGGTGCTCGACTAAAAACGAACATGTCTAGCACAGCAGCATGCCCAATAATACTTGGAGACATATTAATACTTTGAAGGGTGTCATGTGGGTCATTTGGTGGTACGAGATCTAGCTAAAGAAATTAAGATGGAAAGAATCGAGTTGCTCTCTTATACGCCGGCGCGATGATTTATTATGTCACAAGCCAACTTTGCTGTAACGTTGATTCAAAGTTTTCGTCAGGGTTTCTTCTTGACAAGACAAACAGGTTTGACACGATCTACACACAGGAAGTACAAGTGGCCGGAGTTACTTTCCACCCAGGTGACTTTGTTTCCTAGTTAGTTAGGGGGGCAAGGCTCCCAATGCAGGAACTGACTTGTCCCTTCTAATTTTCAACAATGTTGTGCATCATCTGATCCGCTGTGTTTGTCACTCATTACACAAGCTGTCACGTGGCCAAAGGCCATATTATTGAAGACACACACACACACAAGCACGCTTACATCATAAAATAAACACTCCTCAAACAGATTGGGCACGTGCAGGTGGTGTTCATTGATAATTAAAGAGGCCGCTGTCTCGCCCTCGATATCAATATGGAGAAAAGTGTGTGTGTGTGTGTGTGTGTGTGTGTGTGTGTGTGTGTGTGTGTGTGTGTGCACCCCAACACATACACACACACAGAAATGGTAATGGGGAAATTTTGTGTCTGTGAAGCTGTATGCTAATTTGCTATGAGTAATAAACCTGGAACTAAGTCTATTTATGGGTGATTGTGTGATTCTCTATCTCTTTACTATATTGTGATTAAACATTGTGTGTAAGGCTAGTGAAGGTGCAGGTGTCTCATCCAAGCACGAGGTGTCCAGTGTGTGGTCTAGAACACTGCCAGCCTACAACATGGCAGGCCTACTCTCCCTCAGTGTGTGGTCTAGAACACTGCCAGCCTACAACATGGCAGGCCTACTCTCCCTCAGTGTGTGGTCTAGAACACTGCCAGCCTACAACATGGCAGGCCTACTCTCCCTCAGTGTGTGGTCTAGAACACTGCCAGCCTACAACATGGCAGGCCTACTATCCCTCAGTGTGTGTGTGGTCACACTACAGCTTGCTGCCAGTGATGTCAGGAGGACAGCATGTGAAGAATCTATCATTTCTCTCTCTCTCTCTCTCTCTCTCTCTGCATCTCTCTTTCTCTCTCTCTTCATCTCTCTCTCTGTGTATCTCTCTCTGTGTGTATCTCTCCTTGAGTCCCAAAGGTCTAGTAGGGGGAGAGACACGTTTACCCAGGGGGCATACTCTTCCAGTAGTTCTTTCTGGAAACTGTGTTCCTTCCTATCACTGACACGCAATGGCTTCCTCTCTCCTTCAGCTCCAAGCACCAACCACAGCACTGTTGGCATGCATGAAGGATGATGCATATGACAGTTAGAACAAATACAGAAGACTGAGTCAAAATGTGTACCAGTGTGTGGTGCAGCCAAGTCACCCATAATTCAAGTCAGTATTCGACGTTCATCCGTGTCTTGAGGACTTTGTGAGATAACATGGAAACGAGCCACTAGGGGCAGCAGTGAGCGCTGTTAGCTTCAAGTAGGTTTTTCTCGGGCATTGTGGACAGGATGGCCGATGGCATGCATCTGCCTCCAATTCCAAATGTTGTCAATTCGAATCCACCGTATTTTTGTTTTAAACATATCCCAAGCCTTAGCCCTTGCCTTCACCATTCATAGTTAATGCCTGAACTTAACCCTACCTTAAACATGCAGAGTTAACGCCTTAACTTAACCTTAAACACTTTGAAATTTGACATTTGAGAAACATGGATGAACGTTTAATTCTGATGTGAGACTGTGAGAGCCGGTAGGGCGGTGTGTCTGTTGTCTGCAGTTTGGTAAAGAGGATGAGAGTCTATGGAAATGATACACATATATATACACACACACACATCGATCCTATTCAGCCTGATACCAAATTAATATGATCAGATAGACTCCTCACACAGTCACCCTCTGTCTACACATGTTTCATGGATCCTAAACTCGGACACCCAGAACTAAAAACTTAAGTAATTGTGTCAGATAATCGATTAGGTTATTTTTTTTATTATTTTTTTTTACCTTTATTTAACCAGGCAAGTCAGTTAAGAACATATTCTTATTTTCAATTACGGCCTGGGAACAGTGGGTTAACTGCCTGTTCAGGGGCAGAACGACAGATTTGTACCTTGTCAGCTTGGGGGTTTGAACTCGCAACCTTACGGTTACTAGTCCAACTCTCTAACCACTAGGATACGCTGCCGCCCCATGAGGGAGACTTGTTAAAACGAGGAGCTCCACCCCCCCGTTCTCTCTCTCCCTCTTTGCAAGTTATGGGAAAGTCTATGGGCCAAATGTCCCTTCCCCGATATTTGAGCACTTGCAACATCGTGATTTGTACAAATGACCAGTGACAAATCTGTGCACCAGAACAAAGTCCCTCATTAGTCGTTGCATCCCACAGTCTGAAGGATGCTACGACACCAGTTATGTTACGTGCCTCTGTCTACAAGAGATTACAGGCCCCACATCAGTTTTGTCTTGTCATATCAGTGTTTGTTTGGTTTATCTTTGCAGTGGTGACAGAATTGACAGATTTTGTCAGGGTAGAGAATGTGCTGGATCAGACCAGTGGTGCAGAGATACAATTACGCCTGGTTCCCCTCACTGTTTTAGCCATCTGTTGTTGGAACACTGTTGTTCCACTCTGACATTTAGAGGAGAGCCAAAGATGCGTGTCTGAGGGAGTGACAGACTGAGATAGTGATGGGTGTGTAATTGCCTATGGCACTCAGAGATTGCTATAGGTTGGCTCAACTTGACTGTCTTGTGCTGGGCTTTTTATGGCACTTTGGGAGTTTTTGGATAGTTTGGGTGTGTGCGTGTTTGTGGATATCTGGGAAGGTTTAAAGTACTTATTTATTGTTTGTGTACATACTGTAGCTGCTGCTCTAAACAAATGACTGCTCTAAACACATGTTTTCCTTGCTATGTCTCTTTGCCATAAAAGCACTCTTATTTCCAACACTGTGTCATTTTCCTCTCCACCACCTCCTACACCGTAGAGGAGTTAGCTTGTTAGAGTGAGAGCAGGCGAGACTTCCTCGTTATCCTCCTGTGTGATCCGCTCTCTCACAAAGAGCCTTGATCCATAACTGGAAATGGTTAGCTTTTGTGTAACTGAGGAAAAACATGGTTTCTCCTGCTTGCTAGCTTTCTGTCGCTCTTTCCCCCTCTTGCTTTCTCGCTCGTTCTCTCTCTCGCACACAATCTCCTGCTCCATCTCCTGTTCTCTCTCTCTCGTTCTCTCGTTCGTTCTCTCCAACCTTCTGGGTTTATGAGCCTCAGTTACTGCTGTTTCCCCACACTGACACTCTCTTAGTTAGTAGGGAATATTGTGTGTGTGTGCTACTGTGTGTGTGTGTTGTTGAATGGTGCACCGCATGGGTGTGTATAGGTAGTCATTATGGGCACGATCAGCAAAGAGGACCTGTCATGTTCAGTCATGTGAGCATGAAATGCATTCTGGGCTAGACGCCCACTTATACAATATGGCATTTGTGACGCACTGTCAGACACACACACGCACCACCCCAGCCATGAAGACACGGGTACTGGTAACAGGCTTAGTTATGTTATCCTGTTCTGTGCTTTGGTTCTTTAGTCCTGGGAGGGACAGTGACATCTTAGACGAGTCTAAACAAGCCTGTGCCAGAGGTATTATATCGCCCTGTCTCCTGTGTGTAATCAACGCATGTTAGGGGCACTCAGCCCGTGTCATCCCCATGCTCATACAACCTATTTGACTCTGAGCCAGCTTAGAAACAGTGCAACTCAGCCAACATGGACACCATTACTAGCTATGTTTCCATTTCCATTCCATTGTGACGTGTTCTTTTTTTTGTCGATGGATGCAACATATTCCTGCTAGAGTGCATTTCCATTTAACGACCTTGTGCCCATCAAAACAGCTGGACGTAATGACGTCACACCTAAAAACAAAACCTTTTTCGCAAAAAGCTACACTGTCGATTTAAAAATGTAGTGGTTGAAGTGTTTCCATTACCCATTTAGGCAAACTGCTCATGAATAAACAGCCTGTATGCCCTCACACCTGTTTCATGTCTCAGGTAGCCTGTGAAAGGCTACGACACTGCAAAAGCAGTCAACAGCCATCTTAGTACAGAACATGGTGAAACTTGCCAGCCAACCAGAAAAAGCAAGGTGAAGACCTTCAGACAATCTTGAAAGTCAGGACAATCCTTGTCCTGTAAAGAAAATAAAGAAAGTATTCACCCCCCTTGGCGGATTTCCTATTTTTTTTTACTTATAACCTGGAATTAAAATGGATTTTTGGGGGGGGGTTGTATTATTTCATTTACACAACATTTCATTTACACAACATGCCTACCACTTTGAAGATGCAAAATATTTGTTATTGTGAAATAAACAAGACATAAGACAAAAAAAACAGAACTTGAGCGTGCATTACTATTCACCCCCCAAAAGTAGAGCTACCTTTTGCAGCAATTACAGCTGCAAGTCTCTTGGGGTATGTCTCTATACACTTGGCACATCTAGCCACTGGGATTTTTGCACATTCTTCAAGGCAAAACTGCTCCAGCTCCTTCAAGTTGGATGGGTTCCGCTGGTGTACAGCAATCTTTAAGTCATACCACAGATTCTCAATTGGATTGAGGTCTGGGCTTTGACTAGGCCATCCCAAGACATTGAAAAGTGTCCCCTTAAACCACGTATTGCTTTAGAAGTATGCTTAGGGTCATTGTCCTGCTGGAAAGTGAACCTCTGTCCCAGTCTCAAATCTCTGGAAGACTGAAACAGGTTTCCCTCAAGAATGTCCCTGTATTTAGCGCCATCCTTCAATTCTGACCAGTTTCTGAGTCCCTGCCGCTGAAAAACCTCCCCACAGCATGTCGGGTGATGAGAGGTGTTGGGCTTGCGCAGACATATAATTTTCCTTGATGGCCCAAAAGCTCAATTTTAGTCTCATCTGACCAGAGTACCTTCTTCCATGTGTTTGGGGAGTCTCCCACATGCCTTTTGGCAAACACCTTTAAGCAATGGCTTTTTTTCTGGCCACTTTCAATAAATCCCAGCTCTGTGCTTAAAGTGGTCCTATGGACAGATACACCAATCCCCACTGTGGAGCTTTGCAGCTCATTCAGGGTTATCTTTGGTCTCTCTGTTGGCTTTCTGATTAATGCCCTCCTTGCCTGGAGGGCATTAATAATGAATTTAATGGTGTTCCGTCTGGTGCTCAATGTTTCAGATTTTTTTTTTATAACCCAACCCTGATCTGTACTTCTCCACAACTTTGTCCCTGACCTGTTTGGAGGGCTCCTCGGTCTTCATGCTGCCGCTGTCTTGGTGGTGCCCCTTGCTTCTCTGTGTTGCAGACTCTGGGGCCTTTCAGAACAGGTGTATATTTACTGAGATCATGTGACAGATCATGTGACACTTAGATTGCACACAGGTGGACTTTATTTAACCAATTGTGACACTTCGGAAGGTAATTGGTTGCACCAGATCTTATTTAGTGGCTCCATAGCAAAGGGGTGAATACATAAACACGCACCACTTTTCCATTTTTATATTGTTTACATTTTTGAAACTATTTTTTTTTTTCACTTCACGAATTTGGAGTAATTTGTCCATTACATGAAATCCAAATAAAAATCCATTAGAGGTTGTAATGCAACAAAATAGGAAAAACACCAACAGGGATGAATTCTTCTGCAAGGCACTGTAGTTGAACAAGCACAAGCTTTTATTTTTTTACCCCCTTTTTATGGTATCCAATTATTAGTAGTTACTGTCTTGTCGCTACAACTCCTGTATGGGCTCGGGAGAGACAAAGGTTGAGAGCCTCTGAAACACAACCCAACCAAGCCAATTGTGCGGCGCCCCATGGACCTCCCTGTCGCAGCCGGCTGTGACAGAGCCTGGGCTCAAACCCAGAGTCTCCGGTGGCACTGCGACTGCGCCACCCGGGAGGCCAGGCTTTTAGAATTTAATGTGGAGTGGGGCTTTATAGTTATGTGATGAAATCACGTACCACAGATAACTTCAAAATGATATGGCAATTATCATTTATTTGAAAAATACTGTTTCAATTTTCATTTGTCGCAAAAAAAACAAAAGAGAAATCCACTCCTGTCGAACTAATGAAAATGTTGTCGATCTTTAGGAACATTTCTTCTATATCTGCACATGTCGCAAATTTTTTGCTTTTGTCAAATAAACCTGGGTCAATGGAAACCTGCCTACTGACTCAAAGTCAGCCTAGTGAGGCTAAAGACTAGAGCAAAAGAGCCAAAATTGATGTCATACTCATATAACCCCGTTGACTTAGAGCCAGTCTATAGATGCAGTGTAATGTAGCCAACATGGACCCCACACTCATATAAGCCCGTTGACTTAGAGCCAGTCTATAGATGCAGTGTAATGTAGCCAACATGGACCCCACACTCATATAACCCCGTTGACTTAGAGCCAGTCTATAGATGCAGTGTAATGTAGCCAACATGGACCCCACACTCATATAACCCCGTTGACTTAGAGCCAGTCTATAGATGCAGTGTAATGTAGCCAACATGGACCCCACACTCATATAACCCCGTTGACTTAGAGCCAGTCTATAGATGCAGTGTAATGTAGCCAACATGGACCCCACACTCATATAACCCTGTTGACTTAGAGCCAGTCTATAGATGCAGTGTAATGTAGCCAACATGGACCCCACACTCATATAACCCCATTGACTCGGAACCAGGCTAACCAGTGCAAGTGAGCAAAAATTGATGCCTTCCTCATCTACCTGGCCCAGCCAGCCTAGATTACCTGCATCAGAGCCAAAACAGACAATTCAAGAGACTTTCGGTACAACCATGACTGACCTAAAGCAACATGGCTAAACTTTAACAAGTACTCTATGTACTCTATGTAGTGACATGGTGAGCCAAAATGACTTCTTCATTGACACCTCCAGTGGCTTAGTGCCAACTTGCTGATTGTAACAGCAATTGTGAAACAATTGGGCATCAGCTGAGAGCAGGTGGGCATCAGCCGAGAGCAGTTGCAGCATAGACCCACCAGTCTCTACAAGCGGGATTCATCTATCAAGGGGGAAACTGTCAAACATTTTAGACGATTTATAGTGGTGATATATAAAGAGATATCTAGCACACTCCCCCAATGCATGTGAACAAGCAGTCTGTCTCAATCACAAATTGATTTGTTACTCTAAATAATCATAGCCCTTTGTCTGTATTATGTTTCCAACATGTACTACTCCAATCAATTCCCCTGCTTACGTTTGTAACTGAGCGATACCTCGACCCAAAATGGCCGAATTCGAAGTCCACTGCTACTCATACAACTCCCTTAGATGGAGTTTCTTTTCGTAATATTCTGGGCTCGCTGATGCAATCTATCCTCCAAGTTGTCTGAGGGCTAATATAGGCTCCAAGATGACTGGATTGCTCTGTGTTAGAGGTGAGAGTGATGGCTCTCTTCTCTTTAGCAGCGAGATGACAGGTATGTTAATGAAACCTCGGCCAATCACGAGCCCCGGTAATAAGGTCTGAGTCACTAACAGCTCTTCCCAAACTCCCTAAATGAAAGGGAGAGAGGGAGTGGGGAAAGGGATATAAAGGAGCGATAGAAGTACAACGGGATATTATGGTGGGGAGGGAGAGAAGGGTAAAGAGAGCAGCAGGGAGGTCGAGAAAATAAAGAGGAATGATAGGGAACCAGTGAGAAGGAGCGAGAGAGGGAGAGATGGGAGTCTGTAAGACTGGCTCTAACCAGAATAGAAAGAGGAGTGGGAGGCCCCGGTGCACAACTGAGCAAGAGGACAAGTACATTAGTGTCTAGTTTGAGAAACAGACGCCTGACAAGTCCTCATCTGGCAGCTTCATTAAATATTACCCGCAAAACACCAGTCTCAACGTCAACAGTGAAGAAGCGACTCCGGGATCCTGGCCTGCTAGGCAGAGATGCAAAGAAAAAGCCATATCTCAGACTGTCCAAATAAAAATAAAATATTAAGATGGCAGAAGAACAATGGACAGAGGAACTCTGCCTAGAAGGCAAGCATCCCGGAATTGCCTCTTCACTGTTGACGTTGAGACTGGTGTTTTGCAGGTACTATTTAATGAAGCTGCCAGTTGAGGACTTGTGAGGCGTCTGTTTCTCTAACTAGACACTCTAATGTACTTGTCCTCTTGCTCAGTTGTGCACCGGGGCCTCCCACTCAGTGTATCATCAAGAGCTATGATGAAACTGTCTCTCATGAGGACCGCCAAAGGAATGGAAGACCCAGAGTTACCTCTACTGCAGTGGATACGTTTATTAGAGTTGCCAGCCTCTGAAATTGTAGCCCAAATAAATGCTTCACAGAGTTCAAGTAACAGACACATCTCAACATCAACTGTTCAGAGGAGACTGTGAATCAGACCTTCATTGTCAAATTGCTTCAAAGAAAGCACTACAAATCAAATGTTATTGGTCACATACAGATGGGTAGCAGATGTTAATGCGAGTGTATTTCCCACCATAAAGCATGGAGGAGGAGGTGTTATGGTGTGGGGGTGATTTGCTGGTGACACTGTCTGTGATTTATTTAGAATTCAAGGCACACTTAACCAGCATGGCTACCACAGCATCCTGCAGCACTACGCCATCCCATCTGGTTTGGGCTTAGTCCCACTGTCATTTGCTTTTCAACAGGACAATGACCCAATACACCTCCAGGCTGTGTAAGGGCTATTTGACCAAGAAGTAGAGTGATGGAATGTTGTATCAGATGACCTGGCCTCCACAATCTCCCGACCTCAACCAAATTGAGATGCTTGTGATGAGTCGGACCGCAGAGTGAAGGAAAAACAGCCAGCAGCCAACAAGTGCTCAGCATATGTGGGAACTCCTTTAAACCTTTTGGAAAAGCATTCCGGGTGAAGCTGGTTGAGAGAATGCCAAGAGTTTGAAAAGCTGTCATCAAGGCAACTGGTGGCTATTTGAAGAATCTCATATTTTGATTTGTTAACACTAATATTTGGTTACTACATGATTCCATATGTGTTATTTCATAGTTTTGATGTCTTCACTATTATTCTACAACGTAGAAAATAGTAAAAATAAAGAAAAATCTTTTGAGTGAGTAGGTGTGTCCAATCTTTTGCGTGGCACAGTATATGTATGTACAATTAATTGGAATGGTCAATTAATTAGGGCCGATTTCAAGTTTTCATAACAATCGGAAATCAGTATTTTTGGACACTGAACTAGGCAAGTCAGCTCGGGGATTCAATCTTGCAACCTTACAGTTATCTAGTCCAACGCTCTAACCACCTGCCTCTCATAGCACTCCACAAGGAGCCTGCCTGTTACGCGAATGCAGTAAGAAGCCAAGATAAGTTGCTAGCTAGCATTAAACCTATCTTATAAAAAACAATCAATCAATCATAATCACTAGTTAATCTAACGTGTCCTGCGTTGCATATAATTGATGCGGTGCACATTCGCGAAAAAGGACTGACGTTGCTCCAACATGTACCTAACCATAAACATCAATGCCTTTCTTAAATTCAATACACAAGTATATATTTTTAAACCTGCATATTTAGTTAATATTGCCTGCTAACATGAATTTCTTTTAACTAGGTAAATTGTGTCACTTCTCTTGCAACAGAGTCAGGGTATATGCAGCAGTTTGGGCCGTCCGGCTCGTTGCGAACTGTGAAACTATTTCTTCCTAACAAAGACAGCCAACTTCGCCAAACGGGGGATGATTTAACAAAAGCGCATTTGCGAAAAAAGCAGAATCGTTGCACGAATGTACCTAACCATAAACATCAATGCCTTTCTTAAAATCAATACACAGAAGTATATATTTTAAACCTGCATATTTAGCTAAAAGACATCCAGGTTAGCAGGCAATATTAACCAGGTGAAATTGTGGCACTTCTTTTGCGTTCTTTTGCGTTCATTGCACGCAGAGTCAGGGTATATACAGTTTGGGCTGCCTGGCTCCTTGCGAACTAATTTGCCCGAATTTTATGTAATTATAACATAACATTGAAGGTTGTACAATGTAACAGGAATATTCAGACTTAGGGATGCCACCCGTTAGATAAAATACGGAACAGTTCCATATTTCACTGAAATAATAAATGTTTTGTTTTCGAAATTACAGTTTCCGGATTCGACCATATTAATGACCAAAGGCTCAAATTTCTGTGTGCTATTATGTTAAATATTAAATCTATGATTTGATAGAGCAGTCTGACTGAGCGATGGTAGGCACCAGCAGGCTCGTAAGCATTCATTCAAACAGCACTTTTGTGTGTTTTGCCAGCAGCTCTTCGCAATGCTTGAAGCATTGAGCTGTTTATGACTTCAAGCCAATCAACTCCCGAGATTAGGCTGGTGTAACCAATGTGAAATGGCTAGCTAATTAGCGGGGTGCACGCTAATAGCGTTTCAAACGTCACTCACTCTGAGACTTGGAGTAGTTATTCCCCTTGCTCTGCAAGTTTGAGCCCAGGCAGGCGCGAGGAGAGAGACGGAAGCTATACTGTTACACTGGCAATACTAAAGTGCCTATAAGAACATCCAATAGTCAAAGGTATATGAAATACAAATCGGATAGAGAGAAATAGTCCTAGAAATACTATATTAACTACAACCTAAAACCTCTTACCTTGGAATATTGAAGTCTCATGTTAAAAGGAACCATCAGCTTTCATATGTTCTCATGTTCTGAGCAAGGAACTTAAACGTTAGCATTTTTAAATGGCACATATTGCACTTTTACTTTCTTCGCCAACACGTTGTTTTTGCATTATTTAAACCAAATTGAACATGTTTCATTATTTATTTGAGGCTAAATAGATTTTTATTGATGTATTATATTAAGTTAAAATAAGTGTTCATTCAGTATTGTTGTAATTGTCATTATTACAAAGAAAGAAAGAAAGAAATCGTCCAATTAATCGGTATTGGCTTTTTTTGGTCCTCCAATAATCAGTATCGGTATCGGTGTTGAAAAATCATAATCGGTCGACCTCTAATATATATATATATATATATATATATATATATATATATATATATATACAAAAACATAATTTAGCAGCTGCGGTGCATGTCTTCCAGATCCTGTCTCATTTGGTGCTGCAGCACCTGTTTCCCGCACATTATCTGTTCTATCACAATTTAGCCGCAATGACCTGCTTATTGTGAAACAGAGGATGGCAGAGCGTGTTTCTCTTCAGTCAGTTCCCCTTGTCACCGTCTCTTGTCAAGGTCAGCACTACTCTCACCCCACCCTCTTTTTGGCTCCACCTCAAATCTGTTCTTATCAGTTTTAACAGATCCTGCTAGCTAAGTCGCTGACCTTTGGTCGAATACAAATTACTGTTATTAGCTCAACATGACACAGACGTTTGAGGATGACGAAATGTTTGATCATGTCTGGACTAGAAGACGGCCCTTATTACTGAGTCTCTCTCAGGGATGGATGTGTGGTTGTGTTTTAGTTCTAGTTTTAATAACAGTTTTTAGACGGTCAGCGCCATGTTTAGTGTGTGTTAAAGCTGTTTATGAGGGGATGTGAGGAACACAAATTTGTCTACTGGTTTTGGAGAGTGTTTGTGTGTGCTGGTGCGCATGCAGGTGTGTGTGTGTGTGTGTGTGTGTGTGTGTGTGTGTGTGTGTGTGTGTGTGTGTGTGTGTGTGTGTGTGTGTGTGTGTGTGTGTGTGTGTGTGTGTGTGTGTGTGTGTGTGTGTGTGTGTGTGTGTGTGTGTGTGTGAGTTGTTCATGTGGGTGTGAGTTGTTCATGTGGGTGTGAGTTGTTCATGTGGGTTTGAGTTGTTCATGTGGGTGTGAGTTCACGTGTGTGCACCCTATGTGTTTGTGGCATGTCCAACCAGCTCTTGGGACCTCATTACTCCGTGTGTGTGTGAGCACAGCTCCACAGGCCAGACCCCTTGGGTTCCTCAGACACACTCTATATGTAGAAACACAACCCACCTAACTTCCACACTACTCTACTGGCTCTGAGACCCTGCTCCTCCATCTACCTCTCTCTTTCTCTCATTGTGTTTTATAGTAAACCCATTGTTATGGTATGACTGTGTTATTGGCTGTGCGTGTGTGTGTGCTTGTTTGTGATACATCTGTGTTTTCGAGGGAGTCAAGGTACATAATAACGGAATGTTTTTTTATAGAGCTTACCATAGCAACTCCAGTCAGAGCAGGCTGGAATAGTCTGGACTGTCTTGATAACTGTCTTGATAACTGAAATTGCATTCATTAGACTACAGTCTTGGCCAAAAGTTTTGAGAATGACACAATATACATTTCACAAAGTTTGCTGCTTCAGTGTCTTTAGATATTTTTGTCAGATGTTACTATGGAATGCTGAAGTATAATTAAAAGCATTTCATAAGTGTCAAAGGCTTTTATTGACAATTACTTGAAGTTGATGCAAATAGTCAATATTTGCAGTGTTGACCCTTCTTTTTCAAGACCTCTGCAATCTGCCCTGGCATGCTGTCAATGAACTTCTGGGCTGATGGCATCCCATTCTTGCATAATCAATGCTTGGAGTTTGTCAGAATTTGTGAGTTTTTGTTTGTCCACCCACCTCTTGAGGATTGACCACAAGTTCTCAATGGGATTAAGGTCTGGGGAGTTTCTTGGCCATGGACCCAAAATATCGATGTTTTGTTCCCCGGGCCACTTAGTTATCACTTTCGCCTTATGGCAAGGTGCTCCATCATGCTGGAAAAGGCATTGTTTGTCACCAAACTGTTCCTGGATGGTTGGGAGAAGTTTCTCCCGGAGGATGTGGTACCATTCTTTATTCATGGCTGTGTTCTTATGAAAAATTGTGAGTGAGCCCACTCCCTTGGCTGAGAAGCAACCCCACACATGAATGGTCTCAGGATGCTTTGCTGTTGGCATGAAACAGGACTGATGGTAGCGCTCACCTTGTCTTCTCCAGACAAGCTTTTTTCCTGATGCCCCAAACAATCGGAAGAGCGATTCATCAGAGAAAATGACCTTACCCCAGTCCTCAGCAGTCCAATCCCTGTACCTTTTGCAGAATATCAGTCTCCCTGATGTTTTTCCTGGAGAGAAGTGGCTTCTTTGCTGCCCTTCTTGACACCAGGCCATCCTCCAAAAGTCTTCACCTCATTGTGTGTGCAGATGCACTGCTGCCATTCCTGAGCAAGCTCTGTACTGGTGGTGCCTCGATCCCACAGCTGAATCAACTTTAGGAGATGGTCCTGGTGCTTGCTGGACTTTCTTGGGCGCCCTGAAGCCTTCTTCACAACAATTGAACCGATCTCCTTGAAGTTCTTGATGATCCAATAAATGGTTGATTTAGGTGCAATCTTACTGGCAGCAATATCCTTGCCTATGAATTACTTTTTGTGCAATGCAATGATGACGGCACGTGTTTCCTTGCAGGTAACCATGATTGACAGAGGAAGAACAATGATTCCAAGCACCACCCTCCTTTTGAAGCTTCCAGTCTGTTATTCAAATTCAATCAGTATGACGGAGTGATCTCCAGCCTTGTCCTCGTCAACACTCACACCTGTGTTAACGAGAGAATCACTGACATGATGTCAGCTGGTCCTTTTGTTGCAGGGTTGAAATGCAGTGGAAATGTTTTTGGGGGATTCAGTTCATTTGCATGGCAAAGAGGGACTTTGAAATTAATTGCAATTCATCTGATCACTCTTCATAACATTCTGGAGTATATGCAAATTGACATCATACAAACTGAGGCAGCCGACTTTGCGAAAATTAATATTTGTGTCATTCTCAAAACTTTTGGCCACGGCTGTAGTAATAATGACACCACCACCACACACTTGTTTCTCTTGAATCCCTATGTGAAGGCTGTACATAAAGTTTTACAAAACACTTCTGATGGGAAAGATCAGATAGTCCCTCCCTATTTCAGTCTGTTCCGTTTAGTGACTTATGAATACCACCCTCGTCCAAATCAAAATGTCACCATTGTGTACAGTTCCTCCCGATATCCTTGTCCAAGGTGGAGCTGGTTAAAAAGGTTGCTATTTAAGTGGCCCTCCAGACCTGGCCTCAGTCTTAAATGAACGCTTTGTGCCATGTCAACACCAGAAACTTCCTGGACAAGGCTGAGGGAAGAGAGGGGGAGGAGAGAAAAGGGGAAGGAAGCCCCCTATATTACACAATTCCCCCCATTCACCAAAGGTAACTGTTATTTGAGCACCCTCACCTTGGTCTCAGATGGGGGAGGGATAGAGAGAAAGAGCAGGGGGGTGAAGTTGCCGCTTAACACTGATGTAAGTAGAGGTTTGCTTTTTTTTTAAAGATCTTTACCTATGGGAGACGAAACAGGGGGGCGGGGGGGAGGAAAGAGGGATGGAGTTGAGCCTTTCCAAGAGGTCCTGGCATACTGATACTCCCCAATAAAGCACTGATTGGTTCATAGAGATAAGCATCTCTCTGAGCTCTGGTTCCCGTCTCGACCATTGTGTGTCCTGTCTGTCAAATGTGGGTTCCCACGGAAACAATGACTCCCCTGTCCCCTCGCCCTTGAAAGAGCTTCAAAGACTGTCTGAGAAATATGTGCGTGCTTGTGTGTGTGTCTGTGTGTGTGCTTGCTTGTGTGCGTATACACTGCTAAAGTGGAGTGTGTATATCAGACTCGGTATTACTTTAATTCATGTTTTACTCCATCTACAGTGTCATCTCAATGTTTATTTGTAACTATTTCCCCAAGACATTGGCTGTCCTTATTAACATCTGCTCAGTCCAGTGGTGTATGTGACAAATACAATTTGATTTGATTTGTTGGTGCAGATCACCTCCCACAACAGATCTCCAGATCAGTCCTTGAAGTTCCTATATCCGAATTTATGCCAAACACTGAAGACAAACAATAACACAGGAATGAATTCAAAGAGCTTGTGGGACGTCTTGTTGTGAGATGATGGCAAGACTGCTCAGATCCCGCTTGGGAACTTGACATTACCAGGTGATTCGTTGACATTATCAGGTGATCCGTTGACATGATCAGGTGACCCGTTGACATTAACAGGTGATCCGTTGACATTATCAGGTGATATGTTGACATTATCAGGTGATCCGTTGACTTTATCAGGTGATTCGTTGACATTATTAGGTGATCCGTTGACATTATCAGGTGATCCGTTGACATTATCAGGTGACCCGTTGACATTCACAGGCGATCCGTTGACATTATCAGGTGATCATTGACATTATCAGTTGATATTAACAGGTGATCTGTTGGCATTAACAGGTGATCCGTTGACATTATCAGGTGATCAGTTGACATTATCAGGTGATCAGTTGACATTATCAGGTGATCCGTTGACATTAACCCCTGTGATCAGTTGACAAAACAAAATGCAGATGCAGCAATTGGACATTTGAAAAAAGCCCTTGAACCAATTGACAATGTGAAAGGCTTCCTGACAGCTGTTGTGGACTTCTACTGAGACCCTAGAATGGGAATTGTTCTATTAAATGCCACAGTTAGAGAAGTAATGTAAGAAATTTGTAAAGATATGTGGTACTGAAACCAATGACAATGTAAATTTACTTAGAATGTTCCATTCTGTTGCATTTATTTGTGTAATTATTTTAACTTACTTTTACTTACAATGTTATGTACTGTTAACATTCTTCCTGTTGTTGCAGTCTGAAACTTTATGTAGGAAAATGTTTTATGGGATGTGATGTGTACACCATGTTAGAGCAGTAACAACTGTTATAGCTGAGTTAATCATTCCCTAAAACCTGTACACCATGTTAGAGCAGTAACAACTGTTATAGCTGAGTTAATCATTCCCTAAAACCTGTACACCATGTTAGAGCAGTAACAACTGTTATAGCTGAGTTAATCATTCCCTAAAACCTGTACACCATGTTAGAGCAGTAACAACTGTTATAGCTGAGTTAATCATTCCCTAAAACCTGTACACCATGTTAGAGCAGTAACAACTGTTATAGCTGAGTTAATCATTCCCTAAAACCTGTACACCATGTTAGAGCAGTAACAACTGTTATAGCTGAGTTAATCATTCCCTAAAACCTGTACACCATGTTAGAGCAGTAACAACTGTTATAGCTGAGTTAATTAAAACCTGTACACCATGTTAGAGCAGTAACAACTGTTATAGCTGAGTTAATCATTCCCTAAAACCTGTACACCATGTTAGAGCAGTAACAACTGTTATAGCTGAGTTAATCATTAGAGCCAACTGTTATAAAACCTGTACACCATGTTAGAGCAGTAACAACTGTTATAGCTGAGTTAATCATTCCCTAAAACCTGTACACCATGTTAGAGCAGTAACAACTGTTATAGCTAGTTAATCATTCCCTAAAACCTGAGTTAATCATTCATTCCCTAAAACCTGTACACCATGTTAGAGCAGTAACAACTGTTATAGCTGAGTTAATCATTCCCTAAAACCTGTACACACAGTAACAACTGTTATAGCTGAGTTAATCATTCCCTAAAACCTGTACACCATGTTAGAGCAGTAACAACTGTTATAGCTGAGTTAATCATTCCCTAAAACCTGTACACCATGTTAGAGCAGTAACAACTGTTATAGCTGAGTTAATCATTCCCTAAAACCTGTACACCATGTTAGAGCAGTAAAACAACTGTTATAGCTGAGTTAATCATTCCCTAAAACCTGTACACCATGTTAGAGCAGTAAAACTGTTATAGCTGAGTTAATCATTCACTAAAACCTGTACACCATGTTAGAGCAGTAACAACTGTTATAGCTGAGTTAATCATTCACTAAAACCTGTACACCATGTTAGAGCAGTAACAACTGTTATAGCTGAGTTAATCATTCCCTAAAACCTGTACACTGTACACCATGTTAGAGCAGTAACAACTGTTATAGCTGAGTTAATCATTCCCTAAAACCTGTACACCATGTTAGAGCAGTAACAACTGTTATAGCTGAGTTAATCATTCACTAAAACCTGTACACCATGTTAGAGCAGTAACAACTGTTATAGCTGAGTTAATCATTCCCTAAAACCTGTACACCATGTTAGAGCAGTAACAACTGTTATAGCTGAGTTAATCATTCCCTAAAACCTGTACACCATGTTAGAGCAGTAACAACTGTTATAGCTGAGTTAATCAGTAAAACCTGTACACCATGTTAGAGCAGTAACAACTGTTATAGCTGAGTTAAATCTAAAATTCCATGTTAGAGCAGTAAAACCTGTTAATCACTAAAACCATGTTAGAGCAGTAACAACTGTTATAGCTGAGTTAATCATTCCCTAAAACCTGTACACCATGTTAGAGCAGTAACAACTGTTATAGCTGAGTTAATCATTCACTAAAACCTGTACACCATGTTAGAGCAGTAACAACTGTTATAGCTGAGTTAATCATTCACTAAAACCTGTACACCATGTTAGAGCAGTAACAACTGTTATAGCTGAGTTAATCATTCCCTAAAACCTGTACACCATGTTAGAGCAGTAACAACTGTTATAGCTGAGCTAATCATTCCCTAAAACCTGTACACCATGTTAGAGCAGTAACAACTGTTATAGCTGAGCTAATCATTCCCTAAAACCTCAGGGATGATAGACAGTAGGACTATTGCATGTCTCATGTCGGTAATGGGCAGAGCAGAAAAAGATTCCTCAATTGCGAAAGGTAAGGGTATTGCGCGTCAGAATGTTGACGATTTTGTAAGGGTTATACTCATTTCCTGATGTGCAATAAACAAAAAAACTACCATGAACACCTGTAGGTAATTTATCTCTCAGGTATTGCCTATGACCGTCATTGACCAGCCTATGTCTTGATTGTAATTGCTGCCCTGCATGCCTCTCAAAGGGGCTTGAATTGCCCTCACATACGTCCTTGCAGTTGCATGAGGTAGCACAATTGTCACAGAAGTCACGTTTGGGTGATATTGGTTGTGTGACCTCATCATCAAATAGCTGTAATAGTTTCACCCACGTGCAGCTGGTACAGTTTGACATACGTTGTCATCGTATCTGAAACTCCAACAAGCTGTCTTCCATGATACAGGATAAGTGAGTGTGAGCTTGTGCCACCCCCCCCTGCTCTTCCATATGCCTGCATGTAGGACTCAAGGTCTTGAGGTGGCCCATAGTTGACTACATGACGGGCACTCTTCAAGTCTACCCTCTTTCCCAGTGCTGAAGTAGCCATCACAACTCTGAGATTAGATAACTCATCTTTCAAGGCTGCGATCACGTGCAGTTTTATGTGCTCGGTGTCTCTGAGTGGTACATGTTGAAAAGCCTTTTTTTTTCCAGTCTGCCCTCTGCTCCCGTTGGATGCACACAATTCTCCCCAAGGAAATGCTGAAAAACCTGGTTATACAGCAAAGCACAGTCTTAAATTATTTTACAGTATACGACAGTCGTTGGGGTCTCAGGCCCCTTTTGACTTCAACTCTGTGAGCAACCATGAAAACGTCTCCACAGGGTCAGACGACACCTTCTTCACTGCCAGTTTGATGTTATCCCTGTCAGGACTTTTCATCACCTCAACCCGGTGCTCCCCAGGTGCTTCTTTCTGTTCTTCCTTGTAGCCTTGGAAGCTGTAGCTGTGACGGCCAATACAGGATCTGGACTGGGTAGGAGTGACCACAGCTCGCTAACTATTCCACACCACTTCTGGAAAAGCAGCCTCTTTTCCCCTGTGCCTTTCCCCTTTATAGGGAATGGGACAAAAACAAGTGCAATACTGGTTCAATGACAACATTGTCACGTTGAAGGAAGAGCGTGGCCTTTGTGTTAATTTAAAGAAGTGTAATTTTAAGATAAGGTCCAACATCATTTTTTAAAAGTGATATACAGTATACTAAAACACAAACACAACTGATCAAAGAATTAGCAGGTTTCATGCATCAGACACTTGTTTTACAAGTCAGATAATACCAGGGCATATCTAATCATATAGAAGGTCAATTAACATGTACACACACACATGGCAATAAAAACACCCCCCCTCTCCCCTCCTCCCCACATAGCCGTACCAACACCCCCACCCTCACCAATATCTCTCTGACAGTTTTAGTCAACTTAGCCAAAATTATGCTCAAAATACATTTTAGCAAAACACATATATCTCCCAATTGAACCACAGTTGACCTCATCGACAGCCATTCCAATGAGACACTTGCGGAAGAATGACGTTTGACGTAGTCATTGCCATTTCTCTGAGCCAACAAAAGTTTCAGAAGTCTCGAACACCGTTGGCAATTGTCTCGTCCTCCATCTCACTTTAACCCCGCTTATGTGGCGGTGATTCCTTGTGAGATCAGCACACAAACCTGATCCTTGATTACTGACATCAGAGGAGGAACAAATAGTACCATCGATTTCTCTAATTTCAATAAATCGCAGACTGTCTGCAACACTAAACTTTTACCATGGCCTGTAGGTAGACCCACCGAAACATCTGTTTTCTTTAGTAGAGTTTTCAAGCGGAGGAGTTGTAATGTCTTCATAGAACACATTCTGACTAAACGGAAGCATTTCCTTCACCTTTTCTTCAAACTAGCTAGCAGAACAGAACAACTTTATACAAAATGTGTCCTACCCGGTCGAAAAACAGTGACAAACATATCACGTACCACCCCCTTCAACGGGCGTATGGATGAGGGCTCTTGCCAAGTAATAGACAAACAAAGTGTTTTTGCGATACAAAATTCTCCAGTGACAATGTGATTTTGGAGGTATGGCAACGTGAGACTGGAGTCTACTAAGAGGAGACTGGGTTGTATTTAATGTTGGCTGCAAAGAATTTAAACAAAATATTTAAATGACCTAGCAGATAGGTGGGCCTAGTTATTGACCTTCACCTTGCAGTGCTTCATTTAACCCACCGGAAAATGTATGTCCTCAATAAGAAAATAAGAAAATCCTAACTCTGTCTGGGTAGACTGAGATTATCACGTCATGATAAACCTTAAATCCAGACCAGAGCCCAACTCCCCCCTACCCTAGGGCACTATTTTCTGTCTTTTATGGTTTGAAAATAGATTATTCAAATATGTATTATGTACTTGTTAATCTCTGAAAATATGCAAATTGCTTGCACCTTTCCTAATGCCTTTAGTGATTGGCAGTAAATAAGTGTAGGAGACATTGATAGCACCTTGCCTCTAGCCTCCTTCACTATCCAATCTAGGCAGTTCAGGTTATCTGCAGGAACTTGGCTCACTGTCACTTTAGTTGCCTTTTCCATATGCAGAAGCTTGGACACCCGGCCTCTGGACTCAATGTCTGCAAATGCTGTCAGAGCCAACGCAAGTGTACATGAAAGACAAATACATGCACCAATCCATCAGTAATCATAGCCCTTATAATAGCCTAAAGTTCGGGAAAGTATTCAAAGGAAGCATATCAAAAGTGCACAAGTGTGTTCTTTGTCTTTATTGTACACACCTGGTTTCCATTACATTATTATTTATTTCCCTATTTAACCCTCTGGTTCCCATATGGTTTTGTGCGTGTTTGTTCGTTGTGAAGTGTTTGCTATTTTCTGTGAGCTGGAGTATTTTCGCTGCGTGGAATTTATTTTGTTTATTCGAGTAAAGTACGTTATTTACTCAGTTCTGTGTCCTTTCGCCTGACTCCTTCCTACCCGCTGCACATTGACACTTGACAGAAACACGCACCAAATATATGGAGTCAGCAGGTGCACCCAGTCCTCCGTTGCTGGTGGAGGAGCGTGTCCAGCAGTACGCGACAATGCTCCAAAATCTCTGCACACCATGGAGCGATGGGAGAGGGGGGGGGGTTTCCCACACCCCCCTCAACTTCACCCCAACCCACACCCCTGTCCACCCCTCTGTCACCTGGATACAGTGGGATTCGGCTCTCGCTCCCGAGGGCATATAATGGGATGGCTGCCTGGTGCCAGGGGTTCCTGCTCCAGTTGGAGCTCTACCTGGCGACCGTCCACCCGGCACCCTCGGGAGACGAGCTCGTATCCGCCCTCATCTCCTGTTTGTCGGGGAGAGCACTTGGACCAACGCCGTGTGGGGGAGAGAAGGTGCAGTGTTGGTCCACTATGAGGACTTCACCCGCCACTTCTGGGCGGTCTTCGATCATCCACCTGAGGGGAGACCGGCGGGGGAACGTTTGTTCCATCTTAGACGGGATGAGGAGCGCACAGGACTTTTCACTGGACAGTGCAAAGTCTGGATGGAATGAAAGGGCCCTGATCGACCATTACCGGTGCAGTCTACGTGAGGACGTTCGTCAGAAGCTGGCATGCAGGGACACCACCCTTACCCTCGACCAGCTGGCGGATTTATCCATCCGTCTGGATAACCTGTTGCCCCCCCAAGTTCCTGCACCACGTGTGGCCGCAGACGGCACACTGCTGGTCGGTGCTGGGGAGGTTCCCCAGGGAGTCGAGGCAGCAGGCAGGGCACTGATGGATCATTCCAGGTGAATTGGCACCCGACCCCACATTCCCAGCATAAGGAGCTAGTAGATTCAGGTGCAGCTGGGAACTTTATTGACCGTTCATTTGCACTTAGATTAGGGATCCCTATTGTTCCTGTTGATGTTCCCTTCCCTGTACATGCCTTAGATAGTCGTCCTTTAGGGTCGGGGCTGATTAGGGAGGCCACTGCTCCACTATGTATGATAACACAGGAGGGTCATGAGGAGAGAATTAGTCTCTTCCTGATTGATTCTCCTGTGTTTCCCGTGGTTTTGTGCCTTCCCTTGTTGACCTATCATGACCCCACTATTTCGTGGCAACAGAGGGCTCTCAAGGGATGGTCACGTACGTGCTTAGGGAGGCACACTAGGTGTAGGTGTTTCCATCGGTGCTACTAAGGTGGAGAGTCCAGACCAGGTCTCCACCGTGCACACCTCTGAATATGCCGATTTGGCTCTCTACCTCTGTAAGAAGAAGGCGACTCAACTACCACCCCATCGACGGGGGGATTGTGCGATAAATCTCCTGGTAGATGCAGCACTTCCCAGGAGTCACGTGTATCCCCTGTCACAGGAGGAGGCGGCTGCTATGGAAACATATGTCTCCGAATCTCTGGAACAGGGATACATTTTGCCTTCCACTTCACCTGCCTCCTCAAGTTTCTTTTTTGTGAAGAAGAAGGATCATGGTTTACGCCTGTGTATTGACTATCGAGGTATCAATCAGATCACTGTGAAGTACAGTTACCCACTGCCTGTCATAGCCAGTGCGATCGAGTCAATTCACGGTGCACACTTCTTCACAAAATTAGATCTCAGGAGCATGTACAATCTGGTGCGTATCCGGGAGGGGGATGAGTGGAAGATGACATTTAGTACCACCTCAGGGCACTATGAGTACCTCGTCATGCTGTACGGGTTGATGAATGCTCCATCAGTCTTCCAATCATTTGTAGACAAGATTTTCCGGGACCTGCACGGGCAGGGGATAGTGGTGTATATCGACATTCTGATGTGCTCGGCGTGTGAACCGGAGTATGTGTCCCTGTTGCGCAAGGTGCGTGGTCGATTGTTAGAGCATGACCTGTACGTGAAGGCTGAGAAATGTCTGTTCTTTCAACAGTCCTAGCCTTTCCATGTCAGGGGTGGAGATGGAGAGTGACCGCATTTCAGCCGTGCGTAATTGACCGACTTCAACCACGGTAAAGGAGGTGCAGCAGTTCTTAGGGTTTGCCAACTCCTAGCGGAGGTTTATCCGGGGCTTTGGTCAGGTAGCGGCTCCCATTACCCCACTGCTGAAGGGGGGCCGGTGCGACTGCAGTGGTCGGCTGGGGCGGAAAGGGCTTTTGGTCACCTGAAGGATCTGTTCACCCAGGCTCCCGTGCTGGCTCATCCCGATCCCTCCTTGGCATTTATAGTGGAGTTGGACTCGTCTGAGGCTGGGATAGGTGCTGTGCTGTCTCAGCGCTAGGGTACACCACCCAAACGCCGCCCCTGTGCTTTCTTTTCGAAGAAGCTCAGCTCAGCGGAGCGTAACTATGATGTGGGGGACCGGGAACTACTGGCTGTCGTAAAGGCTCTGAAAGCGTGGAGGCATTGGCTTGAGGGGGCTAAACACCCTTTCCTCATCCGGACTGACCACCGTAATCTGGAGTACATCCGGGCGGCGAGGAGACTGAACCCTCGCCAGGCAAGGTGGGCCATGTATTTCACCCGTTTTGTTTTCACCCTATCCTACAGACCAGGTTCCCAGAACGCGAAGGTAGACTCACTGTCCCGGATGTATGACACAGAGGAGCTGACCATGGATCCCACTCCCATACTTCCAGCTTCTTGGCTGGTGGCACCGGTGGTGTGGGAGCTGGACGTGGACATCGAGCGGGCGTTACGTACAGAGCCCACTCCCACCCAGTGTCCAGCTGGGCGACTGTACGTTCCGTCTGCTGTCCACGACCGTTTGCTATATTGGGTCCACACGTCCCCCTCCTCTGGTCACCCTGGCATTGGTAGGACGGTGCGCTGTCTTAGTGGGAAGTAATGGTGGCCCACTTTAGCTAAGGACTTGAGGGTTTATGTTTCCTCTTGCTCTGTGTGCGCCCAGTGCAAGGCACCTAGACACCTGCCCAGAGGGAAATTACAACCCCTACCCGTTCCACAACGGCCGTGGTCACACCTATCGGTGGATTTCGTGACGGATCTTCCTCCGTCACAGGGAAACACCACCATCCTGGTTGTTGTGGCTCGGAAGTCCTGCCATGTCCTTCCTTTGCCCGGTCTCCCAACGGCTATACAGACTGCAGAGGCCCTGTTCACCCACGTCTTCCGGCATTACGGTGTGCCTGAGGATATAGTTTCTGATCGGGCTCCCCAGTTCACGTCTAGGGTCTGGAGGGCGTTTATGGAACGTCTGGGGGTCTCGGTCAGCCTCACATCAGGTTTTCACCCCGAGAGTAACGGGCAGGTGGAGAAAGTTAACCAGGATGTGGGTAGGTTTCTGCGGTCCTATTGCCAGGACCGGCCGGGGGAGTGGGCGGCCTTCATCGCATGGGCAGAGATGGCCCAAGACTCCCTCCGCCACTCCTCCATTAACCTACCCCCTTTTCAATGTGTACTAGGTTATCAGCCGGTCCTGGCACCGTGGCATCAGAGCCAGATCGAGGCACCTGTGGTGGATGAATGGTTTCGGCGCTCGGAGGAGACATGGGACGCTGCCCATGTGCACCTGCAACGGGCCATCAGGCGGCAGAAGGCGAGCACCAGTGTATGCATCGGGGGACCAGGTCGAGCTCTCGACCCGAAACCTGCCCCTTCGCCTGCCCTGCCAGAAGCTGGGTCCGCGGTTTGTGGGGCCATTTAATGTCCTGAGGAGCCTGAACAAGGTTTGTTATAGATTACAGCTCCCCCTGATTACCGTATTAACCCCTTGTTCCATGTGTCTCTCCTCAGGCCGGTGGTGGCTGGTCCGCTTCAGCAGTCTGAGGTGCGGGAGGTTCCTCCGCCCCCCTCTGGACATCAAGGGGGCCCCGGCGTATACTGTTCGATCCATCATGGACTCAAGGCGTCGGGTGAGGGGCCTTCAGTACCTCGTGCAGTGGGAGGGGTATGGTCCGGAGGAGAGATGCTGGGTGCCGGTGGAGGACATCCTGGACCCTTCGTTACTGCAGGAATTGCACCGTCTCCACCCGGATCGTCCTGCGCCTCGTCTTCCGGGTCGTCCCCGAGACCGGTGTCAGCACGCTGCTGGAGCCGCGCGCGCGTACTGTCACAACTTCGAAGTTGGTGCCTCTCCTTGTTTGGACGGTGGTCGACGTCACCGGTTTTCTAGCCACCACCGATCTATGTTTCATTGTCCATTTGTTCTGTTTTTATTGTACGCACCTGGTTTCCATTACATTAATATTTTTTTCCCCGATTTAACCCTTGGTTTTCACATGGTTTTGTGCGTGTTTGTTCATTTTGAAGTATTCAATATTATCTGTGAGCTGGAGTATTTTCCCAGCATGGAATTTTTTGTTTGTTTATTTGAGTAAAGTACATTATTTACTCAGTTCTGTGTCCTGCGCCTGACTCCTTCCTACCCGCTGCAAATTGACATTTGACATAGAGGCTCTCAACCCAGCATGAGATAGAGATATTATCATGTTAACTGGAAATCAGCTGGTTAGGCTTCCTTGAATTTGAGGGCAACAGGATAGGGTTGAGAAGGAAGTTAAAATAACCAGGGCACAGACCTTGCGGGGGACCAAGCGTAACTGCAGTACGCCACTTAACCCTCACAGGGTCAGCAGTGTTACTGCAGCGTTGTTAGAGCATTCTCCAAGCGTTTTACAACTGTCATTAAAGTGAAAGGGTGAGAGAAAGAAGAGGAGTTAACTCATCTTTCATTTAAGGGGGGCAGGAATGTGTGTAGTTAGCTGAAGACTATAAGACAAGGCAAGAAATCTCCCTCACACACCCTCTATGAAAAAGAGAAAGAAGAAAATATCCATGGAGAAAATCTACCTATACTGTATATAGAGAGAGAAACAGAGAGAGAAGGACAGGATAGAGCTGTCAGAAGGAGGTGGATATATTGACCTGGGAAGAGGAACACCAGTTGTTCTTTATTCACTATACTAACTACTGGGAAGGAAAGGGGGACGGGGAGGAGAGGAAAGGGGGTACAACTAGCAAGTACCGGTCCATTAGTGAGATTAATAATTGCAGGGAGGCCAGATGGAAAGAGAGGGAGATGGGGCCCCTGTAGTGGACAGAGGCGAGCCCACCTACAGAGACACAAACACACACTATGTTTACATTGCCGCACAAGCTCACATGCATACACAGTACAGTATACCATTATACACACACTCATACTGTGAATACATAAACATACTCCCAAATGTGTTCTGCCACATTCGCTAATACACACACAGGGATGGGCCACAGTTTTATAGCTATTTTCCAGCAATTCTACAGATTTTGCCAAAGTGTGGAGAGAAATGTTTGCAGTTTTTAATATGATATCTGAGTAAGAGTGACTAACAAAATAAATGGGGGCCCCCAGTCGGTAATTCGATCATGATTACTACAAGTTTAGATAGCTGGCTGGACTAACTTAACTATCTAAAAAAATGTTAGCTGACATGGGCTAATTGAGTGGGAATAGGAGAAAAACTGCTGATGCACAACAACATTTCCAAATTGCACCCTGTGTGTTCTACTATTCTACAAAAGGGGCCACCAGTTTCCCATCTCTGGTATAGATGGTACAGTCATGGTGTTGTTGAAGGAGAAAGCCCTGCTCTGTTGGTTCAGTGTGAACCGACCATCCAGTTAAAGTCCAGGCTGGAGCTCTAATCTGGCTATTCCCCAGGTGTACCAGCATATACACACTGTATATACTAGTCCACTGGACAGCCCACAAGGTCAGGGGGTGAAGGGTATGTGTGGGTGTGTATGCAATAGCGGGTTGCAAAAGGTCATGCACACACGCTCTCACTTTTTCTCTGACAGTGTTTGTCAAGCTTCTATTCTGACACACCAAGTAAGGAGAAAAATGTGTAACTTATCAGCAAAGATCCTAAACAACAGCAAATTGCCATTCATCAATTTTGAGTCATTTCCTAGGCTCTTGTGTGTTCTTGGAAATAGAAAGAGCCTCCTTTTTCAGAATGTTCAAGGGTCTCAGCTAGGTTATTTTTAGGTCATAAGACCCCTCGCTCCTCATTTCCTGTCATGGCGTTTTCCCACGATGCTCTCTGCGGTTGTACAGTGATGGAAAGATATAACCTCTAAGGGTGCCTGCTGACTGATTGCCACTACAGGAGAGGGAAATGGTATAGAGAGCTATCCCAGGCAACCACTGTTACAGTCTGTCAACCATGTAACTGATGTGTTCATTTTAACCAGGCAAGTCAGTTAAGAACAAGTTCTTATTTACAATTTACACATCTGTCGTTCTGCCCCTGAACAAGGCGGTTAACCCACTGTTCCTAGGCCTTGTCAGCTCGGGACTTGATCTAGCAACCATTTTGGTTACTGGCCCAACGCTCTAGCCACTAGGCTAGCTGGAGCTCACTCTGTCTTACTGTTTCCTCTGCTGTGAGCACTGACTAAACTACAGTCAGCAACATTACTTCCTTTTTTCTCTCACCCGTCTCATCTTCTCTCTTGTTCAGTTCTATTCCTTTCCATTCTATTCAACAGGTGTTATTTTCCTCGTTATTAGGATTGCCAAGATCAATGAATGATTTGTTGAGATTGAACATATATGTACCAGAGAAAGCTTTAATAGTACACTGTAACTGCCATGTAAAAGTATGTCCCTCCTTCCATCCCTACGTGGTGACAGTATGACAGTAAACCCCTGTCATGGTAAATTGTTTCCCATTGACACCTGTCCCTCTGACACTACTGTCCCCTGTCATCAGCATGACACATGTCCTTCTCACACTACTGTCCCCTGTCATCAGCATGACACATGTCCTTCTCACACTACTGTCCCCTGTCATCAGCATGACACATGTCCTTCTCACACTACTGTCCCCTGTCATCAGCATGACACATGTCCTTCTCACACTACTGTCCCCTGTCATCAGCATGACACATGTCCTTCTCACACTACTGTCCCCTGTCATCAGCATGACACATGTCCTTCTCACACTACTGTCCCCTGTCATCAGCATGACACATGTCCCTCTGACACTACTGTCCCCTGTCATCAGCATGACACATGTCCTTCTCACACTACTGTCCCCTGTCATCAGCATGACACATGTCCTTCTCACACTACTGTCCCCTGTCATCAGCATGACACATGTCCCTCTGACACTACTGTCCCCTGTCATCAGCATGACACATGTCCTTCTCACACTACTGTCCCCTGTCATCAGCATGACACATGTCCCTCTGACACTACTGTCCCCTGTCATCAGCATGACACATGTCCCTCTGACACTACTGTCCCCTGTCATCAGCATGACACATGTCCTTCTCACACTACTGTCCCCTGTCATCAGCATGACACATGTCCCTCTGACACTACTGTCCCCTGTCATCAGCATGACACATGTCCTTCTCACACTACTGTCCCCTGTCATCAGCATGGCAGATGTATGTGAACGGCCCCTCTGCAGTTGTTATATCATTATGGGAATGTGGTCTCCAGGCTCAGAAGAGAGGGATGGGTGGGATGGGGTGAAAAGAGTCCACTCAGGCAACCGCAGCACTCTGGGTCTGCTTTGTATTGACCATCCAGCGTCCGCGGTCCCCGGCAGGGTCAATTGGTTCTGAGCTTTGACAAACCACAAGATGTGAACCCTGACCCCATCATCCGGGAGCAGCCTTCTCCCCACCAGACTGCCAGCGCCGTCTCTCAGCTCTCTTCTTGTCTCTCTTGCTCTCTGTCTCACCAATTATTTTTCTGTGTCTGTCTCGCACTCGTTTGGTCTGTCTGTCTATGCCTTGTCCTCCGCTTCACGATTCTCCCTTCCTCTCTCTCACTTGTTTTCTGTCCCTCGCTCTGTTTCTCACTGTGGTCGTCTCTTGCGATTCTCCCTTCTCTCTCTCTCAATTCAATTTCAATGTAAGGGGCTTTATTTGCATGGGAAACATGTTTACATTGCGAAAGCAAGTGAAATAGATAATAAACCAAAGTGAAATAAAGAATACAAAATTACAGTAAACATTACACTTCCAAAAGTTCCAAAAGAATAAAGACATTTCAAACGTCATATGTCTATATACAGTGTTGTAATGATCTGCAAATACGGTAGTTAAAGTACAAAAGGGAAAATAAAATAAAAATACAATGGTGTTTGTTCTTTACTGGTTGCCCTTTTCTTGTGGCAACAGGTCACACATCTTGCTGCTGTGATGCACACTGTGGTGTTTCACCCAGTAGATATGGGAATTTACCAACATTGGGTTTGTTTTCGAATTCTTTGTGGATCTGTGTAATCTGAGGGAAATATGTGTCTCTAATATGGTCATACATTGGGCAGGAGGTTAGGAAGTGCAGCTCAGTTTCCACCTCATTTTGTGGGCAGTGAGCACATAGCCTGTCTTCTCTTGAGAGCCAGGCCTGTCTGCGGCGGCCTTTCTCAATCCCAGGGCTATGCTCAACGAGTCTGTACATAGTCCAAGCTTTCCTTAAGTTTGGGTCAGTCGCAGTGGTCAGGTATCCTGCCACCGTGTACTCTGTTTAGGGCCAAAACACATTCTAGTTTGCTCTGTTTGGTTGTTGTTGATTCTTTCCATGTCTCTCTCTCTTTCTCTATCTGTCGCCATTTCTCTCACTTTCTCTCTTTCTCTCACCTCCATCTTGGTGCCCCAAGCATTCTCCCTCTCCGTTCTGTCACTCTTTTCTCCGACTTCACCCCTTTTTCTTCTATTTTCTGCCATGGCAATTTATTTCTCTGCTGGCATGAACACACTGCCTGAACAATTAAGATTCAAGCAATATAAGCCCGTGTGCGTGTGTATAAAGCAGGCGGTATAGTAGTAGTGGTGTAGTAGTGTAAAGCAGGCGGTATAGTAGTAGTGGTGTAGTAGTGTAAAGCAGGCGGTATAGTAGTAGTGGTGTAGTAGTGTAAAGCAGGCGGTATAGTAGTAGTGGTGTAGTAGTGTAAAGCAGGCGGTATAGTAGTAGTGGTGTAGTAGTGTAAAGCAGGCGGTATAGTAGTAGTGGTGTAGTAGTGTAAAGCAGGCGGTATAGTAGTAGTGGTGTAGTAGTGTAAAGCAGGCGGTATAGTAGTAGTGGTGTAGTAGTGTAAAGCAGGCGGTATAGTAGTAGTGGTGTAGTAGTGTAAAGCAGGCGGTATAGTAGTAGTGGTGTAGTAGTGTAAAGCAGGCGGTATAGTAGTAGTGGTGTAGTAGTGTAAAGCAGGCGGTATAGTAGTAGTGGTGTAGTAGTGTAAAGCAGGCGGTATAGTAGTAGTGGTGTAGTAGTGTAAAGCAGGCGGTATAGTAGTAGTGGTGTAGTAGTGTAAAGCAGGCGGTATAGTAGTAGTGGTGTAGTAGTGTAAAGCAGGCGGTATAGTAGTAGTGGTGTAGTAGTGTAAAGCAGGCAGTATAGTAGTAAGGTGTAGTAGTGTAAAGTAGGCGGTATAGTAGTAGTGGTGTAGTAGTGTAAAGCAGGCGGTATAGTAGTAGTGGTGTAGTAGTGTAAAGCAGGCAGTATAGTAGTAGTGGTGTAGTAGTGTAAAGTAGGCGGTATAGTAGTAGTGGTGTAGTAGTGTAAAGCAGGCGGTATAGTAGTAGTGGTGTAGTAGTGTAAAGCAGGCAGTATAGTAGTAGTGGTGTAGTAGTGTAAAGCAGGCGGTATAGTAGTAGTGGTGTAGTAGTGTAAAGCAGGCAGTATAGTAGTAGTGGTGTAGTAGTGTAAAGCAGGCGGTATAGTAGTAGTGGTGTAGTAGTGTAAAGCAGGCGGTATAGTAGTAGTGGTGTAGTAGTGTAAAGCAGGCGGTATAGTAGTAGTGGTGTAGTAGTGTAAAGCAGGCAGTATAGTAGTAGTGGTGTAGTAGTGTAAAGCAGGCGGTATAGTAGTAGTGGTGTAGTAGTGTAAAGCAGGCAGTATAGTAGTAAGGTGTAGTAGTGTAAAGTAGGCGGTATAGTAGTAGTGGTGTAGTAGTGTAAAGCAGGCGGTATAGTAGTAGTGGTGTAGTAGTGTAAAGCAGGCAGTATAGTAGTAGTGGTGTAGTAGTGTAAAGTAGGCGGTATAGTAGTAGTGGTGTAGTAGTGTAAAGCAGGCAGTATAGTAGTAGTGGTGTAATAGTGTAAAGCAGGCAGTATAGTAGTAGTGCTGTAGTAGTGTAAAGCAGGCAGTATAGTAGTAGTGGTGTAGTAGTGTAAAGCAGGCGGTATAGTAGTAGTGGTGTAGTAGTGTAAAGCAGGCGGTATAGTAGTAGTGGTGTAGTAGTGTAAAGCAGGCGGTATAGTAGTAGTGCTGTAGTAGTGTAAAGCAGGCGGTATAGTAGTAGTGGTGTAGTAGTGTAAAGCAGGCGGTATAGTAGTAGTGGTGTAGTAGTGTAAAGCAGGCGGTATAGTAGTAGTGGTGTAGTAGTGTAAAGCAGGCAGTATAGTAGTAGTGGTGTAGTAGTGTAAAGCAGGCGGTATAGTAGTAGTGGTGTAGTAGTGTAAAGCAGGCAGTATAGTAGTAGTGGTGTAGTAGTGTAAAGCAGGCAGTATAGTAGTAGTGGTGTAGTAGTGTAAAGTAGGCGGTATAGTAGTAGTGGTGTAGTAGTGTAAAGCAGGCAGTATAGTAGTAGTGGTGTAGTAGTGTAAAGCAGGCAGTATAGTAGTAGTGGTGTAGTAGTGTAAAGTAGGCGGTATAGTAGTAGTGGTGTAGTAGTGTAAAGCAGGCGGTATAGTAGTAGTGGTTTAGTAGTGTAAAGCAGGCGGTATAGTAGTAGTGGTGTAGTAGTGTAAAGCAGGCGGTATAGTAGTAGTGTAAAGTAGGCCTCTCTGATTGACAGTGGTTTTCTTATTGGATTATGTCGTCTATCCCCCACATTGTGCAGTAGCTGGCGATAGGTAGTGTTCCTTTAAATGAGTGGTTAAGGAGTGAACTAAAGGCCTAACGCTTCACGCTTCACTTCATGAATGGCATGAGGATGTGTGTGGGTAGATAACGCAGAGGTGTTAGCCCATCATTGTTTAGATACTGTCGAGTTGGCAAATTGTATTTAGCTGAACTCTACTCTCTGAAAGTGAGTAATATCTCTCTTTCCTGGTGAACTACAAAACTAAGGGTTGCTCTAGTTGGTATTAGATGGTGAAATGACACACCTCTGGCCTCAACTTCCAAAGTTCACCTTTCCATTGTCCTGCATCACCTGGGGTATTTCTCTCTGTTCCTCTTTATTCCCTCTTTCTTTTCCTCCATCCATCATTTGTTGTTGACTCAGTGGTTTGGCACTGATGGCCTGTCATCTGCACTCTTATTGGTCCCGTTGCTAAGGCTCTGATTGGTTCCACCGGGTCTCCGTAATGGCTGTTTGTTGCCGGGGGTTGTAAGTTGTGGATGAGTTTGTCTGAGACCCCTGTCCTGGTCGTAAAGTGCCGACATGCTTTTCCCCTTAACAATCGGCTTGTGTGTTTTATAAAAGATCTAAGGGCTCTCAAGAATTTCACAGACACAGACACACACAAACTAACACAGCACACTTTTACACAACCAAAATCCCGTTCGCTGTGTAAATAACTCAATGTGACGAGCAGAAATAGGTAACAATGCAATAAGAAGCTTGGAGACGTACATGCACGGGCGTTGGACCACTGTCTGAGCGTCCCTGGTATCAGATGATGTCTGAAGGAAATGCTATGCCGCTGGTGAAATCACTTTGATTGGCAGCTCAGAACTGCTCCGTTGCCTCTGCCTTGACAAACAAGCTGAGCAGTATGGTTCCCTTTCACCACCCTCAGCCTCCCAACTGGAGATGTCAGCCATGGACAGTGGTGTCAGCGCTGGGATTAGACGATACGGCCGGACGGACACGCGAATGGACTTGACAATGATGGGCTATACCATGAGGACACTCGGGAGGAGCCGGAAGAAGCTGTGTGACGAACAAGACGGAATGACCCACAGGTTGACGGCAAGCTGTCGGAGATAGTAGTGCGCCAGTGCTCTTTTCAACGTCCTGTGTGCTTTTCACCTCTATTTAGAGAGCTTCTGTCCATTTTGTTTGACGGGAAATGTCAGCTGGAGTTGTTTTTGATAATAGCCAAAAAGAGAACGCAACTCCAATACTAGCTCTGCCCTCACCGGCTGGCGTGTTTACATTGTGTAATTTGTGCATATTCGGTGATGAGGACTGGTCTGCTGAAAGGCTTGATTTACGTCCTGTATAGAGAGGCTCACTTCATAGGACCCCTTGAGCACACACAACCAACTCTGTTCAAACTTTGTTCAAACTCTTTTGAAACTCTGAGTTCACTTTCAAACCGAGCCACACAAGACTAAGGTTCCAGGCAGATGGCGTTCTCTTCTCAGACCCGTAAAAGCACACCAAAAGCTCCTTCGTGAGCGTTTTGAAGTTTCGTTTGATATAACTATCTCATTCAGTAAATAAAATCTGAATAAGTCCAAGGTTGGATAGACATCCTAAATGCAAGTCTTTTTTGATATTGTGGTATAGGGATTGGATCAACAGTGATTGAACAACAGATTGGCTGATAGCCCTAAACAGACTATAAATAAATAAGCTATCAGTAAAAAGACTCAGGATCTTCAGAAAACACACCGCACACATCTATTACGACACACCACCCACATCTATTACGACACACCACACACATCAATTACGACACACCACACACATCAATTACGACACACCACACACATATATTACGACACACCACACACATCTATTACAACACACCACACACATCTATTACAACACACCACACACATCTATTACGACACACCACACACATCTATTACAACACACCACACACATCTATTACAACACACCACACACATCTATTACAACACACCACACACATCTATTACAACACACCACACACATCTATTACGACACATGACACACATCTATTACGACACACCACACACATCTATTACGACAAGCCACACACATCTATTACGACACGCTACACACATCTATTACAACACACCACACACATCTATTACGACACACCACACACATCTATTACAACACACCACACACATCTATTACAACACACCACACACATCTATTACGACACACCACACACTTCTATTACGACATACCACACACATCTATTACAACACACCACACACATCTATTACAACACACCACACACATCTATTACAACACACCACACACATCTATTACAACACACCACACACATCTATTACGACACACCACACACATCTATTACAACACACCACACACATCTATTACGACACACCACACACATCTATTACGACACACCACACACATCTATTACAACACACCACACACATCTATTACAACACACCACACACATCTATTACGACACACCACACACATCTATTACAACACACCACACACATCTATTACAACACACCACACACATCTATTACAACACACCACACACATCTATTACAACACACCACACACATCTATTACAACACACCACACACATCTATTACAACACACCACACACATCTATTACAACACACCACACACATCTATTACGACACACCACACACATCTATTACGACACACCACACACATCTATTACGACAAGCCACACACATCTATTACGACACGCTACACACATCTATTACAACACACCACACACATCTATTACGACACACCACACACATCTATTACAACACACCACACACATCTATTACAACACACCACACACATCTATTACGACACACCACACACTTCTATTACGACACACCACACACATCTATTACAACACACCACACACATCTATTACGACACACCACACACATCTATTACAACACACCACACACATCTATTACAACACACCACACACATCTATTACGACACACCACACACATCTATTACAACACACCACACACATCTATTACAACACACCACACACATCTATTACGACACACCACACACTTCTATTACGACACACCACACACATCTATTACAACACACCACACACATCTATTACGACACACCACACACATCTATTACAACACACCACACACATCTATTACAACACACCACACACTTCTATTACAACACACCACACACATCTATTACGACACACCACACACATCTATTACGACACACCACACACATCTATTACAACACACCACACACATCTATTACGACACACCACACACATCTATTACGACACACCACACACTTCTATTACGACACACCACACACATCTATTACGACACACCACACACATCTATTACAACACACCACACACATCTATTACGACACACCACACACAGAGCCTTCATCACAGCAGAATAACATGGACAATATAACAGTCCCTCACCATTGACTTACTGCTATCGTTCCCCTATAGTTTGGCCTGTAAATGACCTCAACTGTAATGTCTGGAATATATTGACCGATGTGAATGCCCTCTAGAGTGGGCCCTCAGTAAACATGTCTGGTGGTTGCTGGGAGTCACAGTCTGTATCTGTACCGGGAAGGGTGTGACCCAGACTGGGTGGACTGCTTATCTCAGTTGATTGTGGTTCCCCATACCAAACATACAGACATACAGTAGCTTATTGAGATACACAACAGTTCTGAGTTATTGGATCACAATCCATATGGGTTCTGAGCAGCGAGATGTCCAAATAGTTTGATTTATGTTTTTATATTTTAACTACGACACAGTTGTTTTCTTGTATGGAATCCATATTAGGAAGTCATCAACTTGGTTAGGGGTGCCTGATGTGGGTCAAAGGTCTCGTGGCTCAATGGCCCAGTTTCTATGACGTACTGACCATTAGAGGTCTGGGGATTGATGTACTTATGCTACTGGTATTGGCCCAGTTGTTTATCCCATCATGTTTTTGCCACTTTGTTATGAGCCCTTTCCCCTGCTGAGTTTGTGTGTGTGTAAGTCCATACTAATAGCCCGTAAATCTTTTCCTGCCCAATGTTGACCTTCTTTTTTCTCTCTCACACAACCAGCACTGTGCTCTTAATCGGCGGGTTACAGACACATCTGTTGCCAGAGTGGTCCGAAAGCGGCAGGAACAGGGAGCAAATGACTCGCTAGCTTTTCCAATACGAGGGATGAGAGGGGGACAAAGGGGAGGACAAAGGGATTTTCCTGGAGAGAGTGGCTAATGGGCGCTCTCTCTCTCTCTCTCTCTCTCTCTCTCTCTCTCTCTCTCTCTCTCTCTGCCCATCTCTCTCTCTCTCTCTCTCTGCCCATCTCTCTCTCTCTCTCTCTGCCCATCTCTCTCTCTCTCTCTCTCTCTCTCTCTCTCTCCCCATCTCTCTCTCTCTCTCTCTCTGCCCATCTCTCTCTCTCTCTCTCTCTGCCCATCTCTCTCTCTCTCTCTCTCTGCCCATCTCTCTCTCTCTCTGCCCCATCTCTCTCTCTCTCTCTCTGCCCATCTCTCTCTCTCTCTCTCTCTGCCCATCTCTCTCTCTCTCTCTCTCTCTCTCTCTCTCTCTCTCTCTCTCTCTCTGCCCATCTCTCTCTCTCTCTCTCTCTCTCTCTCCCTCTCTCTCTCTCTGCCCGCCCATCTCTGCCCTCTCTCTCTCTCTCTCTCTGCCCATCTCTCTCTCTCTCTCTCTCTGCCCATCTCTCTCTCTCTCTCTCTCTCTCTCTCTCTCTCTCTCTCTCTCTCTCTCTCTCTCTCTCTCTCTCTCTCTCTCTGCCCATCTCTCTGTCAGTATCTGTGGTTCCAACCATAGATAAAGAGATTATGGGCCATAAACAGGGCTTAAGAGACGGTTGGGATCGGCCTATAATGTTGTTGCCCTGGTTAATGGTTGGTCTGCAGAGCAGTAGGAGGTATTACACCATCCAGTCACACAGAGAATACGGCTTGGGACTGTGCTTGACTGCACCCCTGGTGTTGACTGACTGAATACTCAATGCAAAACACGTTTTTTGTTGTTGTTGTGTGTGTTTTTTTACATATATTGTTAAACCTTTGTTTGGCTAAGCGAAATCCGAATGTTCATTATTCTGGCGCAACAATTATGATATCCCCGGAATGTGGTCCCAGAGTTTGATTGAATATCAACCTTGTAATGAATGGGGGATGTAGTCCTGGCTGCTACTACGGCAGTGTTGGCTGTGCTCCTAATTGACACTATGTTTAAGTGGAGAGGGAGAGGGAGGCAGAGAGCTCACGTCATCAATTCAAGAAACAATCATCACACTATAGAGAATAAGGATTTCTTGCATCAACATCAATTCCCAGCCTCCCTGTCTGATCCCTCTGTCTGTCAAGGTTGTATAAATAAAACTTCGGCCTCACACACACACACACACACACACACACACACACACACACACACACACACACACACACACACACACACACACACACACACACACACACACACACACACACACACACACACAGTCACAGTCGTGTGTGTGAAGCTGTATGGTCCTTCACGCATGGTCAGCCCACAGCCTTGCACGCTCTAGCTGGTGAAAACGGGTGCTGTCTGTCTGTCTGTCTGTCAGTCAGTCCCTGCAGTGAGAGCTTATGACAATGGCATCCCGTCAAAAGGGAAGTGTAGTTTCCTTCTCTGTGTCACAGCAGCCCAACTAAATGTACTGTCCCAGGGTATGCCCAACAAACTCTCTGACCTCAGGAAGTGAAAAAGAACAGAACAAACTGCCTTGTCAGGCCTTTTCAAGCTCCATTTAACATAATGGGTCAGAAAGGAAAACACACATTAGTCGTAATTAAGACAACAACAAACCCCTTTGATACAAAACAACACAGCGATGGATGTCTCCACAGACAACCCACTGCCCGAAACAAGCAGATCTAACTCACCTTTTTGAAAAGAAAAACAATTTTCCTTTTTTAGCGTTTGTCTGAGCATGCATTTGTCTTACACTATATTCACACTGCTTGGTTTGTTTATTCTGTCTCTGAGGAGAGTACAAACAACAAACAGTAAACAGAAAGTAGACCTATAAGCCCAGGCCCAATCATCTGCCCCTGGGGCTCCCTGTGGGAATTCTGGGAAATTGAGTTTGACATCCTCCCTAATGTATTTTCCTCCCACTCTCTCGTCCTCTTTGGTCGATTAGCACCACTTATAGACTATGTATGTTTACGTTACCGCTCCCTGTAGATTCCATTCAAAATGGTGGACTAATTATGGAATGGGAAAGGTGTAATGAGCAAGTCTTTACTGCTTCGGGAAAAGCAGTGGAAAGAGTTTAATAATCACAAACGAGAGGGGTCAAAAGTAAGCTAATGAATGGGATGTATACGTAAACACCCATTTTTCAAAAGGGCAAATGATACACTTAAGCTGTCATGGGAGTATTTTGGTTAATGGAATGGGTAGAGGAAGCTAAATGCAAAGACCTTTAGAGTCTGTAACTTCAGGAATTTGTACAGTAAGGTAAGATCAGGTAAGGTACAGTTGTTGAATGTGTACAGTAAGGTAAGATCAGGTAAGGTACAGTTGTTGAATTTGGGAAAATAGCTTTTCTTTATGTTCAGTTGTATATTCTATCTACAATATAAGGAGGAGAGTTTCACCCATTCGTTATGTTTGGTTGATGCCAAGCCTAAGGAGCGCTGACAGTTTGAGGGAATGACAGACACCACTTTAGGAAGCCAGTGGAGGGTCCTCATTGGAGGAAGATGGAGTTTGTCTTGAGCTGCCAGGCAGTCGCTGCTTATCACTCCGAGTGGATTTAGTTTGACTCCGATGGACTCAGATTGGGCGGGAAACAATGCACCTGTGATATTTGAGCATTTCCTGTTGTGCTGTAAGTTGACATTTGGAAAGCGCTAATTTGTGGTTGGTTTATTGATTGTATCGAAGCGGACTATAAAAATAAAGGCTAATTCTTTCTTCCTTACATGCTGCAAGTCCCTGTTGTATTACGGTTCTGATACATGTGGTGATGTGATGGGTTTGGTGACCCCTTCATGGGTGGGATTGTCAGTCCCTTTCAGCTATTGCCTCATGTTACCCCATGCCACCCAATGCAGCTCCTTTCAACCTTTACCTCAAAGGCCTTCCGTTAGGTTAAAACAATCAGTGCAATGACTGACATGATAACCAGGCCCATTATGGGGCACTGAACCCTAATTCCACCCCTATTGCTCTATCAACAACTGTAATTGAGTGTATTTAAAACATGTCTCCTTGGAGCTGCTGTGGCCGCCACCGAGCTGTTAAGAGATACCCCATCACCATTAGATCAGGTTCCAGGCATTTCCATTTTGGAAGCGCGCCCTCTCTGTCTCCGGTTCGTAGAGTCGCGCTGTTGTTTGCCAGAGTAGCAGGTGGGTAGCGAGAGAGCTTCGGTGCCAGTCGAGCCAATTTCACCTGCAACCAGCATGTAAAACCGGCCTGCTCCCATTAAAATATGTAGCTGTCATGCTTGGTTGACCCCCTCTATGTAAATATGTGGGATGGATAGGTCCTATTCGAAAGTGTGGGATGGGGCACTGCGGTCGTACCACAAAGCCACTGTGTGGGGGTGATGACAGAAAGAGACAACGATAGGGTTTTGGACTTGGTTATGTGTTGCCAATTTTAGACTCAAGTTTGGCTGCAATGCTACACTCACAGGGGGTTACGGGGATACGAGAAAGGTAGCCAATCGCTTGGCACTTAAGAATGCTATTAAAGACGGCAGCATAGGTAAAATGAAATTACGTAGTACATTTTATTACAGAGGAGGAGTATATGTAGCCAGCAAAAAGTCTTCAAATGTATAATCGCCACAAAATACCAGCATGTGGCTCGGTGAGTTTCTCACCGTGCTGAAAATAGGTTGACAATTACCCTTGACATTTCTGTGTCCACTACTTGATGTGCAATCTACTGCTGTGTCCAGTTATTTTTGGTGCAGGGCACACTTACTTCATTGGTGTCTTCCACAATAGTGTATGTCTGTGGTTTCCTGTTTGGACAAATCTCTATGATTCGGTATGTTAGTGCTGGGAGTGTATGAAAGGCAGTTCATCACAGTTAAACACAGCACAGAGCGTAGACCTTGAGAAGTGACAACAGATTGCCCCAAATTCTGCCACCACAACACACTGTAGACCTCAAGGATCAGTGTTGGAAGGGTTCATAGCTTTGGGTCAGACTTTGGTATGGAGGAACAGGCAACTACAGGTTACGTAGGCTGTATGTATGGTTTTGTAGGTGTCATGTAGGGTTTATGTAGGCTGTATGTATGGTTTTGTAGGTGTCATGTAGGGTTTATGTATGGTTTTGTAGGTGTCATGTAGGGTTTATACAGGTCCAGGTTAATTGAAGTGAGAGCATTTAACCTGTGAACTGTACTGTACCCTAATCTACTCGCCACAGCTTTAGTCTGATAATCTTATCAAAGTCTCCACCAATCCCCGATAAGCTCTTGCTTGGTTAACGAACTGAGAACGATAATGGCACACACACACACACACACACACACACACACACACACACACACACACACACACACACACACACACACACACACACACACACACACACACACACACACACACACACACACACACACACACACACACACACACACACACACAGTGTGTAGTAGCCTGTTTTTTGGGGACTTTGTGACGGCTGAATACATACTGTCCTTTATTCTCCTCTGTTTCCTTTTTCATCAATCACCCATCCTGTTTTCTTCTTCTCCACGTAATACTCTTATCCCCTCTCTTTATCTCTCTCCTAAATCTCTCTCTCTCTCTCCCTCTGTCCACATCTCTCTGTCATTCTCTCTCTCTGTCCTGCCCTCCCTCCCTCACTCATTCTAGTGTCCAGTTAGTGTCTAGAGGGGACTCTTCATGAGAACTCCTTCCTCTCATAGTTAACTGCCTCTGTCATCTCTCTGAAATGAAGAGAGAGGAAGAGGGAGAGGGGGGAAGAGAGAGGTAGCTCTAACCACCGCCTGCTCCTTCTCACCGTCTGACCACTTGGTAGAGCCAGCTGAGAGGCAGAGCATTGCAGAAGTGAGGGAGAGAGAGTGAAAGAGAAAATTAGACCCTAACAATTATAGGGGAATATTTGTCACCAGAAACATGGGGAAACTGTTCTGCTTTATTCTCAATGAACAAATACAGACCTTGCCCTGACAACATAAGGCTTTCAGCAAAAAATGAATTGACTTTCTAACCAAACACAGAACAACAGCCCGCATACACACATTACTAACAAACCAGCATGTTCATCAGAATAGCAGAGGAGAAGTATTTGCATGTTTTGTTGATTTTAAGAATGATTTTGATTCTATATGGAATGATGTCGTAGCGTAAATGTAAATGTAATGTAAATGTTGGGGGTTTACGGCATCATAAAATCTATATTATTTACTCAAACAACACATATAGTATTAAACTGAACAATAAAATATTTTTTTGCACAAGGGTGAGGGGTGAGAAGGGTGCAGTTTGAGTCCAACCCTGTTCAATTTCTACATCAACGAACTAGAAGTGGTGTTGGACCGATCTGCAGCCGCTGGACTCACCCTCAAATATGAGGTCAGATTCCTGCTCTACACCGATGACCTGGCCCTATTGTCACCAACGGAGTAAGGTCTACAGGAACAACTTCACATTCTTCAGCATCACCTGAGCAAACAACATCAACTCTCAGAAAACCAAAGTTGTGATTTTCCAGAAAAATGCCAGGAATCAGAGCAGCAGACACTCCTTCAAATGTGGAAATACTGTGGTAAATGGTACTACTACCTGGGTGGTACTACTACCTGGGTGGTACTACTACCTGGGTGGTACTACTACCTGGGACAAAATAAATCAGTGCCTCTGGTGGATTTGGTCTGGCAGTGAATGCACTATTTCGAAGCGAGGTTTAAGGTTCAACCTGTAATTATAAGCATTGGGAGAAAACCCCAATAGAAGATCTACATACAGAATTCTGCAGAATTATCCTAAATATCCGAAAGAAAGTACCAAATAATGCACGCAGAGCAGAACTTGGCAGACTCCCTTTTATTGTAAATATTTAATAAAGGACACTAAAATGTTGGCACCATTTTGAAATCAATCACCAAAACATCCTTACAATTCAGAACACTGGAAACCCAAGAGCTGAACGCTGAAAAGAGTCCCCTATGTCAGCTGTTAAAAACACTACACAACCCTATTACCCGAAACACACAGGGAAATCAATGGAATTGTTACAGAAATTAAAACCTCATATTTGACAAATTGGGAAAATTAAACAAAAACAGATAAAAAACTAAATTGCAATTTGGCCCTCAAAAGAGAGTAAAAAATTGGCAGAATATCTCTACTCTGTCAGAAATACAAAACAGAGATTGATCCTGACCAAATACATGCTCAGAGACCATCAGTTGGCTATAGAGACACAAAAAGACATGGCTACCCAAAGAGGAGTGTCTATGTGGTCACTGCACGACAGGGGAGATAAAGACCTCTACTGTGAGAAATACTCCCAAAAGAGATCATATTTTTCTTCAAGAAGATCAGTCAACTCCAAACTTCTGTGCATTTACTAATGAGGGAGACAGCTTAAATATTACTACCCGATATGTGTATGATTGCCATAGCCTGAGGGACATCACATGACTATTCATGCTCTGAAACATTTACATCGTATGTAACTGACAGTAATACATAGTGGAACCATCATCCATGTACAGTTTGTTGTTTATTTATTAGCCATTATTTATTCCTATTTTTAGGATCTTATTTTTATGTAATTAAATGTATTGACCGAAGATTACACAATACAACAGCAGTAGTGTTGTACCTGTATACATGATTATATGTACCATTATTATTATTACTACTGAAATGAACTGGATTTCATTATCCTCATTGCATTGTACTGTATTTACTGAAATGAACTGGATTTCATTATCCTCATTGCATTGTACTGTATTTACTGAAATGAACTGGATTTCATTATCCTCATTGCATTGTACTGTATTTAATGAAATTAACTGGATTTCATTATCCTCATTGCATTGTACTGTATTTACTGAAATGAACTGGATTTCATTATCCTCGTTGCATTGTACTGTATTTAATGAAATGAACTGGATTTCATTATCCTCATTGCATTGTACTGTATTTACTGAAATGAATTGGATTTCATTATCCTCGTTGCATTGTACTGTATTTACTGAAATGCTGTACCACTATACTGCTTTGGCAATATCTACAAATTGTATTTCATGCCATTAAAGCAATTTGAGAGAGGGAGAGGAGGAGAGCGAGTGAGAGGGAGAGGAGGAGAGCGAGTGAGAGGGAGGAAGAGAGACAGAGAGAGGGAGGGAGAGAGGGCTACTCAAAACCCGAGGAAGATAGCTAGCAAACTCACTCCTCGTTTTGTCCAACCACAAGTGGGATCTTCCACAGCTGAAGAGACAGGCCATTGTCAAAGCCCTTCTGCTTATTGAAGCTCTAATTGCTGCTCCAATAACCTTGTTAACTGTCTACTTTTTATGTAGTGCAGCCTGCCTCTGTCTTCTCTAATTTGTGTCGATGGGTCGCGCCCGTACGCGTGTATTAGCCCTGGACCCTAAAGGAAATTACATTTCATCTCATTTAACTGAGGGAGGGACCAATAGTTAAGAGGAAGAACAGAAGTGATTGAGAGAAGAGGAGAAAAATGAGAGAATGGATTGATCAGAGAGGGGTGTGGAGGGATGAGGGAGTGAAAAGTGGGGGGAAAGGGAGAAAGAAGGGGAAATAGTGAGTGAGTGAGGGAGAAAAGGAGGGAGAGAAAGCCTGATTATGAGATTTGGAAGAACCGAAGTGATTGAGAGAAGAGGAGAAAAAATGACAGAGAATGGATTGATTAGAGAGGGATGGGTATGGAGGGATGAGGGAGTGGAAAGTGGGGGAAAGGGAGAAAGAAGGGGAGAGAGTGAGGGAGGGAGGGAGGAAGGGAGGGAGGGAATGCCTGATTATGAGATTTGGTTTCTAAATGGGTTTTCCATGGTCTGTGTGGGGGACAGAGGGGTGGAGGGGTAGAGGGATGGAGTGGAGGGTTGTAGACCCCACAAAACCCTTCCAGCCCCTCCCACTCTAGTCAGTCATTACTCATACACACAGATCTAGGATCAGTACCCTCCCAAAGTCTGTACCTTAACCATTATGGAGTAAAACACAAAACTGTCCTTAGATCAGCGTCTGGGAGCAACAATGTCCTACCAATCTCCCTCACAACAGGCCCCTGAACAGTAGTAAAAGAAAGCAAAGCAGTCTGGGAAGGCTTAGTCCTCCGAGACAGAAATCAGACCGCAATCCCTCAATATTTTTCTACCGTGAGTCACTAGGCAGAATCCTACTCAGCCGTTCCTAGGCAATGAGCCGTAAAAATAACCAGCATTTTTCTCTGCCCTCCCTTCTTTTTTCTGCCTGTCTCTGTGTCTCTGTTGCTCTCTCTCTCAGGAATACTTGAAAAGGACAAAACATCGGCCCTATGCCGAAGTAGAAAAGAAGGAAATGAAAAAGGTTGGGACGGGAGGGGAGTGCTAAGGTGGTATGTTGGTAATTACGCTGTGGTATTGAAATGGTGTTTCACCGCGGTAATGCTACACTACATCCAGGCCCCACGCCAGACGGGTCCCACAGAACACAGATCAACTCCCACGAGGCAATGGGGGAACTGGGTTTTTGCTACCTGCCTACTGCCGTGTGCAGGGAAGCGCAGCGCTTCCTGCCACCGGCCATCTGTGGTTCCCGCACACTATCTCTCTCTTTCTATCTCTCTCGCTCTCTGTTTCTCCTTCTATCTCTCTCGCTCACACACATACAGTCTTTGCCGCTCACAAATCCTTCGTAATAACAACATGCTGTTTGTCATGTCTATAGAGACAGAAAGCATTATTTGGACCTTTGACCCTGAACAGTCTGGACCTGTCATTGACCAAGTCAACATTGTTTTCATTCTCTCATGGCCTGGAGGGAACAGCACTTGAGTTGTACATTAGAGACCAACTGTTCTGAGGACAGGAGAGGAAAGAACAGAGCTCCTAGACTACCTTTAATGTCTCAACTACGTTTCTACCTGTGTTGCTGTGTTACCTATGTGACAGCTGTCTGTATTCTACTGAGATCAATCTGTTTGACCTTAAAGTTGCCATATCGTTAGTAAGACAAATGTTATGTTTCTTGTTTACTTTATTCCAAGCTATATCAATCAAAAGCTGTTAACTAACCAGTAAGACACCATTTGCTGTAGGCAATAGGTTCCCTTCATGACCCTATCTAGAGAATAGGATTTATTTATCCAGCGGTGTCAACACATCAACCCTGACTGCCTCGTAGTTGACTGCCTCAAAGTTGACTGCCTCGTAAAGGGACTCTAATAATCCATTTACATCCTTTCATTTCTCCTTCATTCAGTTCAGGGGAGCGACAACAGGGAAGGAGACTAATGATTTGAAAGAAGAACCGAGAGTCATTATACTGCACAAAGCTAGATTGTTGCCCCTCTCCAACCCCCCCCTCCCCTCCCTCTTTCCATTTTTCCATAAACCACAGTTGAGTGCATTGACAGAGTCCCGTTGTTTGCACTGGCTTAGATCATATCTAGATATATATTTCCTTCAGCAGTTCCACATTCACGTAATTAGTTTTCTGAAAAAGGAGTACAACATTGTTAGTCTTGTTTCTTTAGATCTGGGGATATCTGTGACTTGTTTGCGTTACATTATACAGGTGATTTATTAACTTGAAGAGATTGGGTCAAGGGCAGTTTGAACAGAGCCGTATAGCCTCACACTTAAGGAAACAAATATTTGTTCCGCATAAACCCAGTTTGAGTTCAATAACGAGGTATTACTGTTTCTGGGTTGTCCTCTACGGATGTTTCACACATTCCCAGACGACCAACAGACAGCCCATGTGATTTGTCAATGGTTAACTCACTCTGTTGACATGCATTAACATGTCAAAGCCCAGGTCATTCTCAATGGGACGTTTGTAAAGCAGAGTTAACGAGCGCAGTCACAAGGCTGATACAGAGTCACTCTAACGAGAGTCTAACTCCATTAACAGAAGTCCAAAAATGAACTTACCTGGAGTCTCAGGTAGTGACACAGGCTACACTCGCTCTATTTCTTTGTGTGTCACCCTATCACTTCCTGTCTTTCTTTCTCTCTTCCTGGTTATGATGTATTGGACCTTTTAGCAGCAGTTTCTCTAAAGTCGTTATGTCATGTGTGTGTGTGTGTGCTCAGATTTATTGCTAGTATACTAGTGTGTGTGTGTGTGCTCAGGTTTATTGCTAGTATACTTGTGTGTGTGTGTGTGTGTGTGTGTGTGTGTGTGTGTGTGTGTGTGTGTGTGTGTGTGTGTGTGTGTGTGTGTGTGTGTGTGTGTGTGTGTGTGTGTGTGTGTGTGTGTGTTCAGATTTATTGCTAGTATACTAGTGTGTGTGTGTGTGTGTGTGTGTGTGTGTGTGTGTGTGTGTGTGTGTGTGTGTGTGTGTGTGTGTGTGTGTGTGTGTCAGTGTGTGTGTGTGTGTGTGTACTGTGTGTGTGTGTGTGTGTGTGTGTGTGTGTGCTTGTGCGCATCCCTGCATGCACCACACTGTTCCCATGGCTCCATTCCCAGTGATGGGCATATGCCCATGTCATCTCCTGCCCTTCAGAGTATTAGCCTTATGTGGGAGTAAAGGGACAGTGAAATATGGAGCACTCCACCCAGCTATAATTGACTTTGATTAACATGTTTTATCAACCAATTAATCAATTTGCAGTGCAAATTACACTACTGGTTAAAAGTTCTAGATCACCTACTCATTCAAGGGTATTTTTAATTTGTACTATCAAAACTATGAAATAACACATTGTAAGGTGTCTAGGTGTAGCAGGTAAGGCAGTGTCAGGCGCAGGACACAGAGATGAGTAATAAACGTAACTTTACTCAAAAAAATATTCCAAGAAGGAACATAATCAAGCTCACATACGACACCAACTTACAATGAACAAACACGTACAAAACCATGGGGGACACAGAGGGTTAAATAAGGAACATATAATTATGGGAATAGAAACCAGGTGTGTACAATGAAGACAAAACAAATGGAAAATGAAAAGTGGATCGGTGGCGGCTAGAAAACCGGTGACGTCGACCGCCGAACGCGCCGCCTGAACAAGGAGAGGGACCAACTTCGATAGAAGTCGTGACACATATGGAATCATGTAGTAACCAAAAAAGTGTTAAACAAATAAAAATATATTTTATATTTGAGATTCTTCAAATTGCCACCCTTTGCCTTGATGACAGCTTTGCACACTCTTGGCATGTCCTGCTTTACCTATAAGCACTGATGGAGGAAATTACCATTTTGAACCCTGCGATTGGCTGAAGTATCATGAACTGCCAATCAGGGACCCATAAACTAAATCTGTGAGCCAATGAGAGCTGTTATTGATAGCTCATAGCAATCTTACATCGGAGTGGCTGCGGATCCGACTTTTCCCCAGACGAAATAGCCCACAGCTTCTGCAAATGTGCGTATCGCGGATCATGTTCTGCGCATGTGTTTATTCTCTACATACGCACAGTCTCTGCTCTCCACATAGAGAACAGGCTGCTCTTGTGAATGGTGATTGTTTAATAAAGTTAGATCAAAGTCTGCAAGGTCACACAATGATAGTATTCTACATAACAGAAGCGAATATAATAGTATAACATAACATTACTGTAAGACTGAAACACCACCGCATTTCTCTCCCGTGTGGCCAAAAGGCTAAATACAGAGGCAATGCTACAGATATCACCAAATGCACTCAAAGCAGCACGAATTTCCTCCTCTTCTTCATTCAAAGCAGCACTGTTGGCATGAACAAACTTGGAAACAACACTTTATAACTCAAGAGGCTGTAAATGCATATCCCCATGAAACTGATTGAGCTGAAATGGTTGGCATAATAATTACATACACAAAACACAAACTGATGACCCCTTACACAAGAAATGTATTAGTAACAAGTAATGTTTGATATTGCTACATTTCATTACATTTTTTGTGACCTGAATCTTTTTACCAAAATATCAGTTGAGACAAATAGGTTTAGCTGCCCCTTTAAGGGCGGGAGGTTACCGTGGTAACATGGCCACTCAAGTCATGTCAGTGTGTCTGTGTGTGATATTTGGGGTGTGACTGGAAGCAGATGGCGTCTCTTCTCTATCAGTTGAAGCAGCAGACTCAAACTAAAATGGAAAAACAACCGTGCTTGTGAACAAAACTATGTAAATAGCCATAAAACAGGAGGACAAAGTCTCTCTTTGTAGAATTGAGTAAATTAGGCCAAAAATGAATCACATCACTCAGTGTGCACAGCTCACCTGCCAGGCAGTGTTGCTGCGTGAGGTGGGATATAGGATTCGTGTTGCTTTGTGTGATTAGCAGCTATGAAACAAAACATATTTCTTTCTGCTATGAATTGCAACTCGCACATGTTCTCATACTTGACTTAAAAATAAATACATCCGCAAATGCGAACGTAATACTCGCAATGTAGAGACCTGCAAATTGAACAGCCTCCAACGTGACTGGTGATATAGATATTCTTACCCGCAGGTAGCAGGTGTTAATTTAATGCCCTGGAAGGTGGCACACAGTAATGTGTGCTTAAAGTAGAGGTAAAGATACACATGCAGGCCTATCTACATGTAGTTAGATTCAGTGGTCTCTTTAGCTATTAATCATGTTAACCTTTAAACCCCGAGGCTACAGCAATGAATAATGTTAACCTTTGAACCATGAGCCCCTACAGCTATTAATCATGTTAACCTTTGAACTCTGAGCCAACAGCTATGAATAATGTTAACCCTTGAACCCTGAGCCTACAGTTATTAATCATGTTAACCTTTGAACCCTGAGCCTACAGTATATACTTTCCATTGAATACTTCCAAACCTAGAATATATATGATCCTGTAACCTTATTACTCCCAACCTACACCACTTTCTCATTGAAATCCAGTGGGACGATATGGTAATCACAGGTCTAGGATCAGCTTCCCCTCCCCCAATCATGACCTTAACCATTAGTAGGCTAACCAGAAACCTGACCCAAGATCAGTGTATAGGGGTAACGTAATGCATTTGTGTCCCACTGTGTTAATAACAGAGTTAGGTTGTGGCGAGGGCTGCAGAGTAATGGTCATGTTCATCTCAGTTTACGAGGTATATCTCCTGTGGAGCGTAGTGCTGCAGTGTTTTATCTGGGAGTGTGGTGGGGACCAGGGGAGATAGCAGGGGGGAATAAGGACATGCGTTGGAGTTTAGAGGACATCTTGCCACTTGCAGTTATCTGGAGATAGAGAGAGAGTTAGTGTGTGTGTATACAGGCTAATTAAAACTAGTAGAAATATTATTCAGGGCTTACTGTCAATGGTATGGTGACACCATTCTCTGTACACCACACTATTCAAAATCCATTTCAAGACATTTGTGGGAAATCCTATATTATATTCTGGTCTGTATAAATTGGTAGTAAACATTGAGAATAGTCTATAGACAGAAGTCTGTCTGTCTGTCTGTCTGTCTGTCTGTCTGTCTGTCTGTCTGTCTGTCTGTCTGTCTGTCTGTCTGTCTGTCTGTCTGTCTGTCTGTCTGTCTGTCTGTCTGTCTGTCTGTGTCTCGAGCCTAATAAACAACGAACATGCACACTAAAATACTTACGTATAAAACTGATTGTGGCAGTAAGCCCAGTATGGCATTAGTCATGTAAACAACCAACTCTGCTTATATTAATTGGCGTAAGGTCAAAATTGGTGGGAAAAAAAAACAGGTTTTCTGATCAGTCTTTCCAGGGACCAACCAGGACCAACCCTGCTTAGGATCAGAGGCAAGCACATGTGCTAGCAGAGTTTGTAACATCCTAAATGTAGGCATCTTAGAAGTAATTTTCACATACAAACTTTATACTGTATGTCCAAACTCAGAATCAAATGTGCTTCCCAAAAATAACATGGCTGCTGCAGAAGAATGTTTATTTTGATTGCCATAGTCAGAGTAGTTAATGGGGTTGAAGCCCTGAGGATAGACCTCTCTCTCTCTCTCTCTCTCTCTCTCTCTCTCTCTCTCTCTCTCTCTCTCTCTCTCTCTCTCTCTCTCTCTCTCTCTCTCTCTCTCTCTCTGTCTCTCTCTCTCTCTCTCTCTCTCTCTCTCTCTCTCTCTCTCTCTCTCTCTCTCTCTCTCTCTCTCTCTCTCTCTCTCTCTCTCTCTCTCTCTCTCTCTCTCTCTGTCTCTCTCTCTCTCTCTCTCTCTCTCTCTCTCTGTCTCTCTCTCTCTCTCTCTCTCTCTCTCTCTCTCTCTCTCTCTCTCTCTCTCTCTCTCTCTCTCTCTCTCTCTCTCTCTCTCTCTCTCTCTCTCTGTGTCTCTCTCTCTCTCTCTCTCTCTCTCTCTCTGTCTCTGTGTCTCTCTCTCTCTCTCTCTCTCTCTCTCTCTCTCTCTCTCTCTCTCTCTCTCTCTCTCTCTCTCTCTCTCTCTCTCTCTCTCTCTCTCTCTCTCTCTCTCTCTCTCTCTCTCTGTGTCTCTCTCTCTCTCTCTCTCTCTTAGTCTGAACTGCCTGTCTAGGCTTTTAAACCAGGGCTCAAGAAATAAGAAATAAGCTGAGCTGGCCTCTTTAAACCAGACATCAAGTTATTTCAAGCAACTGTGTGGGATGTTATGTGTCATCCTTTACATACTGTTCTGTGGTGTGATGTGAAAGTGATGTGTGTTTTAACTTTCTCATTTACAGCAACAACTTGGGGAATAGTTCAAGGGGAGAGGAGAGGGGATGGATGAGCCAATTGGAATCTGGGGATGATTAGGTGGCCATGATGGTATGAGGGCCAGATTGGGACTTTGCCAGGACACCGGGGTTAACACCCCTACTCTTACATTAAGTGCCATGGGATCTTTAGTGACCACAGAGTCAGGATTTACCCATTTAACGTCCCATCCGAAAGACGGCACCCTACAAAGGGCAATGTCCCCAATCACTGCCCTGTGGCTTTGGGATATTTTTTTTTAGACCAGAGGAAAGAGTGCCTCCTACTGGCCCTCGAACTCAACTTCCAGCAGCATCTGGTCTCCCATCCAGGGACCAACCAGAACCAACCCTGCTTAGCATCAGAGGCAAGCCATGTGTGTGTGTGTGTGTGCGTGTGCGTGCGGTTTAGTAGAACTACGACTACAGTTGTCCTCTGCTCTGACTGATGATAATGGTCCCAGTATTCAGTGAGGTGTGTAGTGGTCTCTGGATTTGGCTAACGTACACACTCTCTCTCTCACACACACAGTGTGATTTGACTGCTCTATAAGGAATGGAAAAATCCCCCTGCGGCAGAGCACTACAAAGTGGAGAGGGGTGTTGAGAGAAAGAGAGAGACTCTTCAAAAGGAGGGTACAGCCATATGAATAAAATTTGACAGCATCTCTACATGGGCAAACATGTATGGAAAAATATGTTTAATCCATTTAATCCCCAATTTTTTTCCAGACATGAAAATATCCAAATCATGTGTCATTAGTAACCTTTTGAAATATATTTTTTAAATTTTCATGGAAAAGTGGGTGGAAAAGTATGTTTTATAGTCGGTCACAATCGTGACCGTTGGGATAATGTGATGTATCCTGAATTAACATATTTCTCCTATGCAGTCATCAAAATTCGTATATATCCCAGCCCAGTTATTAACACATGTACAACTCTGTCACTGGCAGTCCCCAATATAGCCACTAGAATTACCCATCACATTCTATCAATACCCTTATACAAAAACCCCATCAAAAAACCTTATACAAAACCCCCATCAAAAACCCTTATACAAAACCCCCATCAAAAACCCTTATACAAAACCCCCATCAAAAACCCTTATACAACACCGATATGAATACTGAGACAAAGACAAAAAAACAAAACAACCATCAACGTATTTCAACATTGTTAAGTGCAACATGTATTGAGACATTAATATTGTAACTTTATTGTAACATTTGCACTTTTAACATTGTCATTGTGACATTTTAGTGCAACACTCACTAACTGTATAGCAGTCGTGTGATTAATTTCCACTGAACATAAAGGTAACATTTAGGATAGAGGTAGCCTGTAGAATATGCATTCAAGTTGAGGCCTACACTGAACAAAATAATATATATATATATATATATAATGATTGGCCAGTGAGAAGTTTTGTCATATCTTGCCTGATCTTCAACAGTAGCAGTCAGTAGAGATCTCCATCTGTGGCTCAGTGACTGTGCTACTATCCGTGAGAAGGTGAGCAGGTCGATGGTCCCTCCCATAACGTCTCTGTAAAAGAAATGTCTGTTTACGAGTGCGCTGTTGAGAGACCATGCAGAGCGGGGCAACCACCACTTCTTAGACCTGATGGATTATGGTATCTTGAAACCTGTAGGTCGTGAAGGTCAACACCACCCATGTGCTCGTTGTATCGGTTGATGCATTTTGGTTGTGGGACTTTGTCAAAGTCACATCGCTCCTTGTTCCATCTCTTGACAGAGGTCTCACTGTATTTCTCCTCCATGTTTGTTGCCACTGTGACAATGTTATTGTCTTTCCAACGGACCAGCAACTTGTCTCCTTGGGTCAGAACCTCAGAGGTTTCCCAGGGTAACTTGATGAAGTCCTTCTGTGGCTTGAATGGGACATCAAACAGACGATTTTTGCCTCATCGTTCCAGAGCTCCCATATCCTCTTTTTGTCATTCCATCGAGGAGTGCAAGCGAAGTGAAGAGGTTGTCACGAAGGAACTGAGGCCATCATTTAATCAGAGCGATTTCTCCGCATTGCATCTGAAATGCTTTCATTGTGTACATCACGATCAAGTGACCAGTACATGTGTCTTCTTGGAACAGAGCTGTACCAGATGTGATAAGGATCCCATCGAATGTAAGGAGCTCATCCATACTCAGATACAGTTGCTTGTCCTTGGTCTGGGTGGAGTAGAGGTTGGACGTTTCAATGGTGATCTCTCTTAGGGTGGGTGGATTCTGCAGCATTTGGGCTGTATACTACATTCTGCAGCATTTGGGCTGTATACAATGATAACGTTGTTCCTGTCATGATCTGTTTGCATAGGATCAGCATATGCATTCAACAGCCTGGCTGGCAAATGGCCTGTCCATAGTCCACATCTGACCCGTCACTATCACAATCACGGAGGACAGCATCTTTCTCATTATGAGGGATAACTGCAATGTTTACATGCCTTGTCTGGGCAGTCACCTAGATCCAACATATCCAGAACTTGACTCAAAGTGAAACTAAAAGAAAGAACAGAGTAGAAAGTTAGGTAGAACAAGAACTATGTATGTGTATACCTAGATGCACTGTTATCCCACCGGTCACTATTGTTGCCGTCAACATGTTTACACATTGTATGACCATACTGAACAAAGTTGAGTAATTGCAAATCCATATATCATTACTAGACACTTTAAAGATGACGTGTACCAGAAATCCTTGTCCCATCTTTATGTTAACATACTTTACTTACCTTTTGTTTGGGAGCTTTGATGCAGCCACCGTCTTCTCATGGTGCAACCAGGAAGTAAACAGCTCTGGTCATGTGACAAATTACACTAAACATGTGACACTGCACATATTTCATTGAGAAACTTTATTATTTCAATACTTGCTGTGAATGCATTGATACATCATTCAGTAAAATGTTTAGAGCCTTATAACTGAAAATTGAAAACTGAAACTATCGTGACTGAAGGGATTAAAAAGGTTCAATCAAAACGGAGACTGTCAAAAAGTGATTGAATTCAAATGGATTTATCCCAACTTGAATGGTCTGTTGTGTTATCTATAGCTCTATGATTTCAATAGGTTTCCTATGGAGGATTGACAGTATCATTTAAAACAACAGATGTTTCCCATCCAAGTCAACATTCTCTGAAGTGTGGACCTCCAATCATCTTTGTGGTACCATTTGAAAGTAGACATTTCATTTTGTATTCCCATTTTAGCACATCTATCAGCCATCACATTACACCCACCCTGTATGCAAGAGCATGGTGTGTCTCAACAGATGGAGGTCACAACACAAGCACCTCAGATTATTTTAAATGGGGTCTGTCATAGTTGAAGTGTACCTATGATGAAAATTACAGGCCTCTCTCATCTTTTTAAGTGGGAGAACTTGCACAATTGTGGCTGACTGAATACTTTTTTGCCCACCTGTATGTGAATAAGAAGAAATCGGAGATTTCACATTTTTTGATAATTGAAGTTTAATGTGAAAAAAATCACATTGTAATGATTTTATAATATATACAGTGCCTTGCGAAAGTATTCGGCCCCCTTGAACTTTGCGACCTTTTGCCACATTTCAGGCTTCAAACATAAAGATATAAAACTGTATTTTTTTGTGAAGAATCAACAACAAGTGGGACACAATCATGAAGTGGAACAACATTTATTGGATATTTCAAACTTTTTTAACAAATCAAAAACTGAAAAATTGGGCGTGCAAAATTATTCAACCCCTTTACTTTCAGTGCAGCAAACTCTCTCCAGAAGTTCAGTGAGGATCTCTGAATGATCCAATGTTGACCTAAATGACTAATGATGATAAATACAATCCACCTGTGTGTAATCAGGTCTCTGTATAAATGCACCTGCACTGTGATAGTCTCAGAGGTCCGTTAAAAGCGCAGAGAGCATCATGAAGAACAAGGAACACACCAGGCAGGTCCGAGATACTGTTGTGAAGAAGTTTAAAGCCGGATTTGGATACAAAAATATTTCCCAAGCTTTAAACATCCCAAGGAGCACTGTGCAAGCGATAATATTGAAATGGAAGGAGTATCAGACCACTGCAAATCTACAAAGACCTGGCCGTCCCTCTAAACTTTCAGCTCATACAAGGAGAAGACTGATCAGAGAAGCAGCCAAGAGGCCCATGATCACTCTGTATGAACTGCAGAGATCTACAGCTGAGGTGGGAGGCTCTGTCCATAGGACAACAATCAGTCGTATATTGCACAAATCTGGCCTTTATGGAAGAGTGGCAAGAAGAAAGCCATTTCTTAATGATATCCATAAAAGTTTGTTTAAAGTTTGCCACAAGCCACCTGGGAGACACACCAAACATGTGGAAGAAGGTGCTCTGGTCAGATGAAACCAAAATTGAACTTTTTGGCAACAATGCAAAATGTTATGTTTGGCGTAAAAGCAACACAGCTCATCACCCTGAACACACCATCCCCACTGTCAAACATGGTGGTGGCAGCATCATGGTTTGGGCCTGCTTTTCTTCAGCAGGGACAGGGAAGATGGTTAAAATTGATGGGAAGATGGATGGAGCCAAATACAGGACCATTCTGGAAGAACCTGATGGAGTCTGCAAAAGACCTGAGACTGGGACGGAGATTTGTCTTCCAACAAGACAATGATCCAAAACATAAAGCAAAATCTACAATGGAATGGTTCAAAAATAAACATATCCAGGTATTAGAATGGCCAAGTCAAAGTCCAGACCTGAATCCAATCGAGAATCTGTGGAAAGAACTGAAAACTGCTGTTCACAAATGCTCTCCATCCAACCTCACTGAGCTCGAGCTGTTTTGCAAGGAGGAATGGGAAAAATTTCAGTCTCTCAATGTGCAAAACTGATAGAGACATACCCCAAGCGACTTACAGCTGTAATCTCAGCAAAAGGTGGCGCTACAAAGTATTAACTTAAGGGGGCTGAATAATTTTGCACGCCCAATTTTTCAGTTTTTGATTTGTTAAAAAGTTTGAAATATCCAATAAATGTTGTTCCACTTCATGATTGTGTCCCACTTGTTGTTGATTCTTCACAAAAAAATACAGTTTTATATCTTTATGTTTGAAGCCTGAAATGTGGCAAAAGGTCGCAAAGTTCAAGGGGGCCGAATACTTTCACAAGGCACTGTATATTATAAAACAGTTAGACAACATGGTTGTCTCGAGGTATGTTGGGGTATGCAAAATAGGTCAAATTTGAGCACCTTTATCTCTTGAATGCTTTGGCATTCAGGTCCAAAAAGCCACGTTTTGAGCACTTCTACAAGGTACAAATAAGTATGGAAGGTTTCGTTAAAATCAAAACAGGTGCTGTCAAAAAGTGATTGAATTCAAATGGATATACCCAGGAGAAATGACGCTGGTTCATGGGAATAGAGGATGAAGGAGAGAGAGAAGGTTCAAGAGGATAGTCAGAGAGAGAGAGTTTCAGACAGAGTAGAGATTGTGTTGCTATGTGCAGTTGAGAAGAGACAAGGTTCAAGAGGATAGTGTGCAGTTGAGAATATACAAGGTTCAGAGTTTCAGACAGAGTAGGGATTGTGTTGAGCAAGAAGAGACAAGGTTCAAGAGGATAGTCAGAGAGAGAGAGTTTCAGACAGAGTAGGGATTGTGTTGCTATGTGCAGTTGAGAAGAGACAAGGTTCAAGAGGATAGTCAGAGAGAGAGAGTTTCAGACAGAGTAGGGATTGTGTTGCTATGTGCAGTTGAGAAGAGACAAGGTTCAAGAGGATAAGGTTTCAGAGAGGGATTGTGTTGCTATGTGCAGTTGAGAAGAGAGAAGGTTCAAGAGGATAGTCAGAGAGAGAGAGTTTCAGACAGAGTAGGGATTGTGTTGCTATGTGCAGTTGAGAAGAGACAAGGTTCAAGAGGATAGTCAGAGAGAGAGAGTTTCAGACAGAGTAGGGATTGTGTTGCTATGTGCAGTTGAGAAGAGACAAGGTTCAAGAGGATAGTCAGAGAGAGAGAGTTTCAGACAGAGTAGGGATTGTGTTGCTATGTGCAGTTGAGAAAAGACAAGGTTCAAGAGGATAGTCAGAGAGAGAGAGTTTCAGACAGAGTAGGGATTGTGTTGCTATGTGCAGTTGAGAAGAGACAAGGTTCAAGAGGAGAGCGGGAGAAGGAAAACAAGCACCCAAATTGACTGTGTGACTGCGAGCTGATGTGTTGATGCAGCTGGATCACTCTCACTCCAATCAGAACACCCCATTTCCTTCCTCTCCGTCATACTGGCCAATAGCTGTGGATTTCCTCCACACCATGGGGCTTTGGGTAGAATTTGTCCTTAGGCACAGATCTAGGGTCAGATTACTCTCCCCATATCCTTAGATGTGACCAAAAGGGAGTGAACATACTAAGCTGGCCTTGGATCAGTGTGTACGGACAACTCCACCCTACTGCCACCAGGCCTTTGTGACTGATGGCCCGTGAACAAGGAAGGACAGCTTTTTATAAACTCTGCTTCTGAGCAGACAAGTGCTCCTCTCTCTCAACATCTCTCGTTCGCCCTCTCTTTTTCTCTCCCTCTTCACTATCCCCTCTGTTTCCCTTTCTATCCCTCTTTCTCCATTCAGTTGAGGCAGTGTGAGGTGTGTGTGTGTGTGTGTGTGTGTGTGTGTGTGTGTGTGTGTGTGTGTGTGTGTGTGTGTGTGTGTGTGTGTGTGTGTGTGTGTGTGTGTGTGTGTGTGTGTGTGTGTGTGTGTGTGTGTGTGTGTGTGTGTGTGTGTGTGTGTGTGTGTGTGTGTGTGTGTGTTGTGTGAGGTGAGCAGTCCTGACTGGTAGACTGGAGAGGAAGGAGCTTGTGGTCTTGGAGGTATAGCACCTCCAGCGTGTTGCCCTTTCCTGGAGCCAGACTAGAGGAACCCTACTGTAGGCCCCAGAGACCTGCTAGGACAGTAGAGAGACTGTCTGTACTAGCTGTTGGAACATTGCAGACTGAAATGAATTCAGTTATGCTACAGCACTTGTGATGACAGACACTGTGAGTTCATTAGAAACCAAAATGACGCCCGATGTCCCGTGTATGGACCTAATTTATGCTTTTACCGAGAAATTCCCTCACTGGAAAAATCAATATTAGTAGTTGAGTTGAATATTGTATGTATTTCATCAAGTGATAGTGTTTTGTAGATGACAGCAGTTGAACGTACTCAAGTCTGTTCAATGAACATTTGACCCAGGTCTTGTTTCCAGGGAAACTGGACCTTTATAGCTGCTCGGCCAAGCTGACAGAACACACACACCCACACACACTACTCAGATACACTGTCAGCCTGGGACTTTGTCGAATCAGCCTAGAATAGACATTTTCACATCTCGCTAACTGTCAATATGTCCTTGTCACAACCGATACGTATAAGTAAACAAAGGGAGTGTAAAAAAAACACAGGCATGCAAAAAACAATTGCTGGATGACAAGATTTTCAGAGCACTAAGACACGAGCCTTGTCCCAAATCCACCTGAGGAATCCATGTAATAACCACACGTCTATGGAGGATTCCTCCGAAAGCAGAACCCAACACCGCAGCAACCCAAACAATCTGAGTCGACATTTAGGATCTTAAATAAGGCTATTCCCAACCTTGTAAAATGTGCTAATGTAGGAAGAACAATATCCAGCCCATTTATTCAAATGTCCAGGCCTACACGTTACAGTAGTTTCCCCTCGGTTTTAATACCAGATAATGGGTGGTTTTTAATGAGCGTTTTGGCCTTTCTAAACCCCTTTCTCTGGGGTATACTCTCATCCTCTCTTCTCTCTCCTCTCTCTGTTTCTTTCTCTCTCTCGATTCAATTCAATTTGCTTTATTGGCATGATGTAACAATGTACATATTGCCAAAGCGTATTTTGAAGATTAAGGGGTACATTTTGCAATATTAACATAGTAAAAATAATTCTCTCTCTATCTTAGAAAAGTGAAATAAACATGTTTCCTAAGCCCTCTCCATCTCCATCTCTCTCCCTCCTTCCGTTTGACACTCGTCTAAAGGGCCCGAGGGAGGATTGAAGTGCTGCTAAGCTTTCCCCCAGCGTAGGTCATTAGAGAGAACAGACCAAAACTCTCAGCTTGTTAAAGCAGCCGGGTTGTTGGTGTTTTGCCCCCTGGTTCCCCATTAACTTTTATTAAATAGGAAGCTGATAACTCCTACTATTATAGGTCACTACACTGGTGTTGGGTTCATCAGTGTGTTGCAATTTAGCTCAGAACATTTTCTTTCTTTTTTTTTGCTTCTACTTCTCTGCTTTCCATCCATCTCTTTGCTCTTTGTCCATCTTCCTCTTGCTTTCTCTCTTCTTCATCTGTCTCTCACTGCTTTGTCGACCTTTCTCTCTCATTCGACCTCTTCATGTCTTGTTCTGTCCATTTCTCATTTTCTTCTCCCCTCCTCTCTTTCAGCTCTACCTAGTCTTATCATGTTATTTCCTGTTTTATCATGCCAATCCTGTATTCTGTATTTAGAAAGATTGAAAAACCTTTATTGCTTTGTTTTCAACAGATGGCTGATTGTGACTTTCTTTTCCTCTGTCTGTCTGTCTGTCTGTCTGTCTGTCTGTCTGTCTGTCTGTCTGTCTGTCTGTCTGTCTGTCTGTCTGTCTGTCTGTCTGTCTCTCTCTCTCTCTCTCTCTCTCTCTCTCTCTCTCTCTCTCTCTCTCTCTCTCTCTCTCTCTCTCTCTCTCTCTCTCTCTCTCTCTCTCTCTCGTTCTCTCTCAGTAGACAGCTTACTACTATCACCAAAGTTACTATAGTCTCTACTATAGGATATTACGTTGATGTTTTTGAGCCCATTTGAGTTACATTAAATGGGCACTCACAGACACTGAGAAATGGAGGGCCCAACCATTGTTAGAGATTGGAAAAATCTGCCATTGCATTTTCCATTACAATTTCCTAGTTAATGGACTCTGCCCAACTTCTGTCCCCAAGCTCTATTCTCAACACGCTTTTCATATTGTCTGTCTGTCTCTGTCTGTCTCTGTCTGTCTGGAAGGCAATCTGTTAATGTCCCTAACAGACTCTAGATATGTGATCTCATAGACTTCGAAAGAATGAGGAATGGCCCTTGGTGTTTTTCTCATTCAGTGCTATAGTCGTTTTACATTTATTCTTCATTTTGTTCGGCCGTTTGTCCCCTCCATCTCGTTTCAGTCTAGTTGCTTGCGGTGCTGCCATAGCGTCTGTGTTTTCTGTGTATTTCTCCAATGGGTTGTTAACAATAAAGGACTTTTTAATATGTGTTGTTGAGTTAAGGCTTCTAAGGCAGTGTTAGCCTAAAAACAGTGGGGAGCCCCAGCGTGAATGCCAGCGAGTAACGGTTCACTGTAGTTCAGGCTTCACTGCCGCAGGAAGAGAGGGAGCCCAGATCTTTAATTACAGTAACGACGCAACAATCAACACTACAGAATATCTAACCTGGTACCATAAGTGAGATGGGAGAGAGAGGGAGGCCTTCTTCTCTTCTGTTTCTTTGGTTTGCTCTTTCTTTACCTCTGTTTCTGTTCTTTAAAAAAACTCTTTCCTTCTCCTTCTTTTGTATGTCTTTCTGTCTCCTTTCCATTTGCTGTCTGTCTGTCTGTCTGTCTGTCTGTCTGTCTGTGTCTGTCTGTCTGTCTGTCTGTCTGTCTGTCTGTCTGTCTGTCTGTCTGTCTGTCTGTCTGTCTGTCTGTCTGTCTGTCTGTCTGTCTGTCTGTCTGTCTTCCACTGTCTGTCTGTCTGTCTGTCTGTCTGTCTGTCTGTCTGTCTGTCTGTCTGTCTGTCTGTCTGTCTGTCTGTCTGTCTGTCTGTCTGTCTGTCTGTCTGTCTGTCTGTCTGTCTGTCTGTCTGTCTGTCTGTCTGTCTGTCTGTCTGTCTGTCTATATGTCTCTGTCTGTGTGCCTGTGTCTGTATAAACATGTGTGTCTGTATAAACATGTGTGTATTGGTTTGTATGTGATACTGTACCTAATTAGTTATGTGTACAAGACATATATTTCTCAGCAGGCAGCAGACATTCAGTTGTAGCTCCTGTCTGTCTACGCCTTGTAAGCGCGTTACACTGTTCATTTTAAAGCTATGGAGCTGCCCTCAGGCTACAGAGAGAGAGAGAGCAAGAGAGAGGGGAAGGAGGGATGAGGAAAGGGGAGGAGGGGAGACGTTGATGAGTGTGTTTGTGTCAAAGTCCTGCCATGCTGTGACTCAAATACCTTTGGCCTAATTCTCAGGAGCTGCATGAGTAAATAAAGACAACACTTTATTTGGATAGTCCACCGTTAGATGCAATAAAAATTATGATGTTTTCTTGCATGACTTGATGTACAGCTTATTAGTCATAGACTATCTGTTTCAATTCAACTGCATTCAACTATTATTCAACCAAAAAGTGATTTTGGTAGCTGGCTCCTCTTCAGTATATTGTGACACCCTCTCTTCTCACCTCACTCTCTCTCCATCTAACTTCCAGATATCTTCTTGTACTGTTCCTTCATTCTCCACTTCAACTCCTCTTATTTTTCTCATGTGCACAGATGGTGTGTGGAATTCCCAGCGGACTAATTTAGCATTGCCCGGCTCCCAGCATGGAGCACTTCACACACCTTCACACTCTCACAGTGCAAGTCATGTCTTCTCTTTTCCTCTCTCTTTCTCTGTCTTTCTCTGGCATGTGCCTCGCCCTTCCTCTATCTCCCCCTCTGTCCCTCTCTCCGTCGCTCCTTCTCTCCCTCTTATTTTTCTCTACTTAATAGGCACGCACGCACGCATGCACACACACACACACACATGCACACGCGCACACACACTCGCACGCACACACACAGAGCTAGCCTTTTACAGTTGGCCTTCCATAGCTATGTATTTTCTGTGCCCTAGTAGCCACTAGTGAGCGCTGAGCTAAAGGCTTCTCATAGGACTGGCATCAAGATCAATGGGCATACTGTTCTAATGGACCCTCAGGAGGACTTGGCCTTGGGGGCTGCGAGGAGTGGTGATTCTCACAGCACAGAGGAGAGGCTAGCCTTGAGGGCTGTTAGGAGTGGTGATTCTCACAGCACAGAGGAGAGGCTAGCCTTGAGGGCTGTTAGGAGTGGTGATTCTCACAGGACAGAGGAGACAGAGGGCTGGAGGAGTGGTGATTCTCACAGCACAGAGGAGAGGCTAGCCTTGAGGGCTGTTAGGAGTGGTGATTCTCACAGGACAGAGGAGAGGCTAGCCTTGAGGGCTGTTAGGAGTGGTGATTCTCACAGCACAGAGGAGAGGCTAGCCTTGAGGGCTGTTAGGAGTGGTGATTCTCACAGCACAGAGGAGAGGCTAGCCTTGAGGGCTGTTAGGAGTGGTGATTCTCACAGGACAGAGGAGAGGCTAGCCTTGAGGGCTGTTAGGAGTGGTGATTCTCACAGCACAGAGGAGAGGCTAGCCTTGAGGGCTGTTAGGAGTGGTGATTCTCACAGCACAGAGGAGAGGCTAGCCTTGAGGGCTGTTAGGAGTGGTGATTCTCACAGCACAGAGGAGAGGCTAGCCTTGAGGGCTGTTAGGAGGGCTGTGGTGATTCTCACAGCACAGAGGAGAGGCTAGCCTTGAGGGCTGTTAGGAGTGGTGATTCTCACAGCACAGGCAGCCTTGACAGTGGTGATTCTCACAGCACAGAGGAGAGGCTAGCCTTGAGGGCTGTTAGGAGTGGTGATTCTCACAGCACAGAGGAGAGGCTAGCCTTGAGGGCTGTTAGGAGTGGTGATTCTCACAGCACAGAGGAGAGGCTAGCCTTGAGGGCTGTTAGGAGTGGTGATTCTCACAGGACAGAGGAGAGGCTAGCCTTGAGGGCTGTTAGGAGTGGTGATTCTCACAGGACAGAGGAGAGGCTAGCCTTGAGGGCTGTTAGGAGTGGTGATTCTCACAGCACAGAGGAGAGGCTAGCCTTGAGGGCTGTTAGGAGTGGTGATTCTCACAGGACAGAGGAGAGGCTAGCCTTGAGGGCTGTTAGGAGTGGTGATTCTCACAGCACAGAGGAGAGGCTAGCCTTGAGGGCTGTTAGGAGTGGTGATTCTCACAGGACACAGCCTTGAGGGCAGAGGACAGAGGAGAGGCTAGCCTTGAGGGCTGTTAGGAGTGGTGATTCTCACAGCACAGAGGAGAGGCTAGCCTTGAGGGCTGTTAGGAGTGGTGATTCTCACAGGACAGAGGAGAGGCTAGCCTTGAGGGCTGTTAGGAGTGGTGATTCTAACAGCACAGAGGAGAGGCTAGTCTTGAGTCATAGATCCCTATGGTTCATGCGCACACACACAGACTCACCCATAATGAGTCTTTGGGAAATCTGCCATTAGAGAAGTCTACCTAGGAAAACATATCTAAACCTACTGTAGCTTTTCGTGTGGATGTTGATGTCAACAGTAGACTGATTGGGCGATAGGAGGTTGGGATATCTTGACCTAACTCCATGTGAATGTATTATCTTTCCTTGTTGCAGTCTTGGGCTAAAGTGACTTCCTCTCCTTGTCTCCTGTCCTTCTTGAGCAATGATAGTGAACAGACTTCATGAGGTTCCACTAATTCCATGAATTGGCTTTTAGCCATCAACATCTACACTTAATGTAAACCCCACCAACCCAATATGGCTGTGTATGAGGATGTTTTGATGAACTGTGGTTGTTGCAGAATATGTGCTCTGGTTTATGAAGATATGATTTCTGGTTAATACGGAGATTAGCTCGTGGCTGCAGTAATGGGATGCCCAGGCCTCCTGTGCCCTCGGTTGGCACCACTGGCCTGGCACCGAAGGAACAGCTGGGACCAGTCCAGAGACACTCAGAGACTAGGGTTCGGATAATTACTGTTCTGTTCTGGTGGGTAGGCGGGGGATGGCGCACACACACACACACACACACACACACACACACACACACACACACACACACACACACACACACACACACACACACACACACTGAGCCATTTTATCTCTCGCAAACATAAACATGCTCGTGCATATATGCACCACACCCACATATCCACTCATAAACATAAAGATATTACATTACTCATACCCTCACCACCTCAAAAAGCACATTCACTTTTCAGCTTCAACTTCCCTATTGTGCAAAACAAAACTATTAGTCACCACAAACACATTTCCACAAACCAACATGTCATGGGACAATGCACCTCAATTTTGCTGATATCCTCTTTGTTGGAAAGAACCTACTTTATCTCTCTGGTGTGTGTGTGTGTGTGTGCGTGTGTGTGTGTGTGTGTGTGTGTGCGTGTGTGTGTGTGTGTGTGTGTGTGTGTGTGTGTGTGTGTCAAATCAAATCAAATCAAATTTTATTTGTCACATACACATGGTTAGCAGAAGTTAATGCGAGTGTAGCGAAATGCTTGTGCTTCTAGTTCCGACAATGCAGTAATAACCAACAAGTAATCTAACTAACAATTCCAAAACTACTGTCTTATACACAGTGTAAGGGGATAAAGAATATGTACATAAAGATATATGAATGAGTGATGGTACAGAGCAGCATAGGCAAGATACAGTAGATGGTATCGAGTACAGTATATACATATGAGATGAGTATGTAAACAAAGTGGCATAGTTAAAGTGGCTAGTGATACATGTATTACATAAGGATGCAGTCGATGATATAGAGTACAGTATATACGTATGCATATGAGATGAGTAATGTAGGGTATGTAACATTATATTAGGTAGCATTGTTTAAAGTGGCTAGTGATATATTTTACATCATTTCCCATCAATTCCCATTATTAACGTGGCTGGAGTTGAGTCAGTGTCAGTGTGTTGGCAGCAGCCACTCAATGTTAGTGGTGGCTGTTTAACAGTCTGATGGCCTTGAGATAGAAGCTGTTTTTCAGTCTCTCGGTCCCAGCTTTGATGCACCTGTACTGACCTCGCCTTCTGGATGATAGCGGGGTGAACAGGCAGTGGCTCGGGTGGTTGTTGTCCTTGATGATCTTTATGGCCTTCCTGTAACATCGGGTGGTGTAGGTGTCCTGGAGGGCAGGTAGTTTGCCCCCGGTGATGCGTTGTGCATACCTCACTACCCTCTGGAGAGCCTTACGGTTGTGGGCCGAGCAGTTGCCGTACCAGGCGGTGATACAGCCCGCCAGGATGCTCTCGATTGTGCATCTGTAGAAGTTTGTGAGTGCTTTTGGTGACAAGCCGAATTTCTTCAGCCTCCTGAGGTTGAAGAGGCGCTGCTGCGCCTTCTTCACGATGCTGTTTGTGTGAGTGGACCAATTCAGTTTGTCTGTGATGTGTATGCCGAGGAACGTAAAACTTACTACCCTCTCCACTACTGTTCCATCGATGTGGATAGGGGGGTGTTCCCTCTGCTGTTTCCTGAAGTCCACAATCATCTCCTTAGTTTTGTTGACGTTGAGTGTGAGGTTATTTTCCTGACACCACATTCCGAGGGCCCTCACCTCCTCCCTGTAGGCCGTCTCGTCGTTGTTGGTAATCAAGCCTACCACTGTTGTGTCGTCCACAAACTTGATGATTGAGTTGGAGGCGTGCGTGGCCACGCAGTCGTGGGTGAACAGGGAGTACAGGAGAGGGCTCAGAACGCACCCTTGTGGGGCCCCAGTGTTGAGGATCAGCGGGGTGGAAATGTTGTTGCCTACCCTCACCACCTGGGGGCGGCCCGTCAGGAAGTCCAGTACCCAGTTGCACAGGGCGGGGTCGAGACCCAGGGTCTCGAGCTTGATGACGAGCTTGGAGGGTACTATGGTGTTGAATGCCGAGCTGTAGTCGATGAACAGCATTCTCACATAGGTATTCCTCTTGTCCAGATGGGTTAGGGCAGTGTGCAGTGTGGTTGAGATTGCATCGTCTGTGGACCTATGTGGGCGGTAAGCAAATTGGAGTGGGTCTAGGGTGTCAGGTAGGGTGGAGGTGATATGGTCCTTAACTAGTCTCTCAAAGCACTTCATGATGACGGAAGTGAGTGCTACGGGGCGGTAGTCGTTTAGCTCAGTTACCTTAGCTTTCTTGGGAACAGGAACAATGGTGGCCCTCTTGAAGCATGTGGGAACAGCAGACTGGTATAGGGATTGATTGAATATGTCCGTAAACACACCAGCCAGCTGGTCTGCGCATGCTCTGAGGGTGCGGCTGGGGATGCCGTCTGGGCCTGCAGCCTTGCGACGGTTAACACGTTTAAATGTTTTACTCACCTCGGCTGCAGTGAAGGAGAGTCTGCATGTTTTCGTTGCAGGCCGTGTCAGTGGCACTGTTTTGTCTGCCTGGGAGCAAGACATCCTGGTCCGTGACTGGGCTGGTTTTCTTCTTGTAGTCCGTGATTGACTGTAGACCCTGCCACATACCTCTTGTGTCTGAGCCGTTGAATTGAGATTCTACTTTGTCTCTATACTGACACTTAGCTTGTTTGATAGCCTTGCGGAGGGAATAGATGCACTGTTTGTGTTTGGTCATGTTACCAGTCACCTTGCCCTGATTAAAAGCAGTGGTTCGCGCTTTCAGTTTCACGCGAATGCTGCCATCAATCCACGGTTTCTGGTTAGGGAATGTTTTAATCGTTGCTATGGGAATGACATCTTCAACGCACGTTCTAATGAACTCGCACACCGAATCAGCGTATTTGTCAATGTTGTTATCTGACGCAATACGAAACATATCCCAGTCCACGTGATGGAAGCAGTCTTGGAGTGTGGAATCAGCTTGGTCTGACCAGCGTTGGACAGACCTCAGCGTGGGAGCTTCTTGTTTTAGTTTCTGCCTGTAGGCAGGGATGAACAAAATGGAGTCGTGGTCAGCTTTTCCGAAAGGAGGGCGGGGCAGGGCCTTATATGCGTCGCGGAAGTTAGAGTAACAATGATCCAAGGTTTTTCCAGCCCTGGTTGCGCAATCTATATGCTGATACAATTAAGGGAGTCTTGTTTTCAGATTAGCCTTGTTAAAATCCCCAGCTACAATGAATGCAGCCTCAGGATGTATGGTTTCCAGTTTGCAAAGAGTCAAATAAAGTTCGTTCAGAGCCATCGATGTGTCTGCTTGGGGGGGAATATATACGGCTGTGATTATAATCGAAGAGAATTCTCTTGGTAGATAATGCGGTCGACATTTGATTGTGAGGAATTCTAAATCAGGTGAACAGAAGGATTTGAGTTCCTGTATGTTTCTTTGATCACCCCACATCTCGTTAGCCATAAGGCATACGCCCCCGCCCCTCTTCTTACCAGAAAGATGTTTGTTTCTGTCGGAGCGATGCGTGGAGAAACCCGCTGGCTGCACCGCCTCCGATAGCGTCTCTCCAGTGAGCCATGTTTCCGTGAAGCAAAGAACGTTACAGTCTCTGATGTCCCTCTGGAATGCTACCCTTGCTTGGATTTCATCAACCTTGTTGTCAAGAGACTGGACATTGGCGAGAAGAATGCTAGGGAGTGGTGCACGATGTGCCCGTCTCCAGAGTCTGACCAGAAGACCACCTCGTTTCCCTCTTTTACGGAGTCGTTATTTTGGGGGGGGGGTCGCCGACTGGGATCCATTCCGTTGTCCTGGTTGAAAGGCAGAACACATATTCTTGGTCGTTAGGTCGTACTGATGGTGAGTTGACGCTGATCTTATATTCAGTAGTTCTTCTCGACTGTATGTAATGAAACCTAAGATGACCTGGGGTACTAATGTAAGAAATAACACGTAAAAAAAACAAAAAACTGCATAGTTTCCTAGGAACGCGAAGCGAGGCGGCCATCTCTGTCGGCGCCGGAAGTACAGTATGTGTGTGTGTGTGTGTGTGTGTGTGTGTGTGTGTGTGTGTGTGTGTGTGTGTGTGTGTGTGTGTGTGTGTGTGTGTGTGTGTGTGTGTGTGTGTGTGTGTGTGTGTGTGTGTGTGCACACTCCTGCCCTACAGTAACCCCTCCTGCTCCTTGTGTTCCAGACATGACTCGTTGACTCAGCTAACTTCCTCTCATCTCCTCTTCTTTACTCCACAACTGCAAATCCCATCTTGTTATTGCAATGTTTTCTGGCCCAGTCTCCACCTACTGTACTTTACACCTCTACATTGTTCCTGCTTTACAGGAGAATACATTGCATCAGCAACTGTGTTGATAGTAACAACCTTTCATCCCCACTATATGGGCCCTCACAGCAACAATATTACCACCTATTAGTTTGTTATCTAGCTGACCCTACTGCTTGAAGTAGTGGTGGTGGATGGATATCTAGTCTATTCTTGGTCAGCCTCTGTCTGGGGTACAGCAGATCTTTCTCTCTTTCACTCTTCATTTTTTTATCGTTTCTCCTCTTTTCTCTCGTTCCCTCTCCGACTCTCCTCTTGAACGTTCTTTCTCTCTCTATTTTTCTCTCCCATTCTCTTTCATGCGCGCACACGTACACACACACACACAATATCTCTCCCCCTCTCTCTCAGCACCCCCCCCTCGCTCTCTGCCTCTCTCTCTGTCTCTCTCACTCTCTCGCTCTCTCTCCATCTCTCGCTCTCTGTCTCTCTCTCTCTTTCTCTCTCGGTCTCTCGCTTTCTCTCTCGGTCTCTCTCTCTCTCTCAATCTCTCTCGGTCTCTCACTCTCTTTTTCTCTCTCTGTCTCTCTCTCTCGGCCCCTCGCTTTCTCTCTCGGTCTCTCTATCTCTCGGTCTCTCTCGGTCTCTCTTGGTCTCTCTCTCTCTCTCTCTCTCTCTCTCTCTCTCTCTCTCTCTCTCTCACTCTCACACAAACTCTCATGTCGTCCCTGACCCTGTTTCAAGGAGACCCCCTAGCAGCTGAACAAATGGAGAGAGGCAGAGGGACCCGAGACTCTGAGGGAGCACCATCTGCCATTGGCCTTATAAGGGTTACTAGTTAGGGGTACACTTGTTTGGGACAGCCAGCTAGCCATGCCAATCTGTGGCCAAGCGTGACCGTGTGAGGAACCAGAGCCATGGGGATGGAAATGGTGGGCGTGTGTGTGTTTATGATATGAGTGTGTGACATGTGAATGTGTGACGTGTGTGCTTGTGCATGTGTGTGTGTGTGTTCTCTTTCCTTCTCTTATCAGTGTACTCTATCAGTCTGCCCTAGGATAATCTGATTCCCCTCTTCCTACCTCCCTCATCTCCATCCTTCTATCCCTCCCGCCTCTCTATCTCTCTATCCCTCCCCTCCCCTCCATCCATCTATTCATCCATCCCTCTATTCCTCCATCCCTCTATATCTCCCTCCCCCATCCCTCTATCCCTCCCCCCATCCCTCTATTCCTCCACCCCCACCCCATCCCTCTTTTCCTCCCTTCCCTCCATCCCTCTATTCCTCCAACCCCCTCCATCCCTCTTTTCCTCCCTCCTCTCCATCCCTCTATCCCTCTCCTCCATCCCTCCCTCTATTCCTCCATCCCTCTATTCCTCCCTCCCCTCCATCCCTCCATCCCTCTATCCCTCCCCTCCATCCCTCTATCCCTCCCCCTCACTCTATCCCTCCCTCCCCTCCATCTCTCCCTCCCTTCCTCCCTCCCTCCCCTCATCCATCCCTCCCATCCTCTCCTCATCCCTCTATCCCTCCCCTCCATCCCTCTATCCCTCCTTTCCATCCCTGCCCTCATCCCTCTATCCCTCCCTCCCCTCATCCCTCTATCACTCACTCCCCTCCATCCCTCTAGCCCTCCATCCTTCCCTCCCCTCCCTCCAGGGAAAGGTATTGATTCCCTCCATCCCTCTAGCCCTCCATCCTTCCCTCCCCTCTATCACTCACTCCCCTCCATCCCTCTAGCCCTCTATCCCTCCTCCCCTCTATCACTCACTCCCCTCCATCCCTCTAGCCCTCCATCCTTCCCTCCCCTCCCTCCAGGGAAAGGTTATGATCCCCTCCATCGCTCTAGCCCTCCATCCTTCACTCCCCTCTATCACTCACTCCCCTCCATCCCTCTAGCCCTCCATCCTTCCCTCCCCTCCTTCCAGGGAAAGGTATTGATCCCCTCCATCCCACTAGCCCTCCATCCATCCTTCCCCTCCCTTCCCTCTATCACTCACTCCCCATCCCTCTAGCTCTCCATCCTTACCTCCCCTCCTCCAGGGAAAGGTATTGATCCCCTCCATCCCTCTAGCCCTCCATCCTTCCCCTCCCTTCCCTCTATCACTCACTCCCCATCCCTCTAGCCCTCCATCCTTACCTCCCCTCCCTCCAGGGAAAGGTATTGATCCCCTCCCTTCCCTCTATCACTCACTCCCCATCCCTCTAGCCCTCCATCCTTCCCTCCCCTCTATCACTCACTCCCCATCCCTCTAGCCCTCCATCCTTCCCTCCCCTCTATCACTCACTCCCCATCCCTCTAGCCCTCCATCCTTCCCTCCCCTCCCTCCAGGGAAAGGTATTGACCCCCCCCCATCCAGGATGCATGTGCAGAAATGTGATGTGAGGATAACAGGTCTAATGGTGGTGGCCCCTCTGCCCACCACACACACACACACACACACACACACACACACACACACACACACACACACACACACACACACACACACACACACACACACACACACACACACACACACACACACACACACACACTAACCACATCCACACTACTGAGACTGACTTTTAGTTGTTTTGTGTTGAGTGAGTCTATCTTGGGGTGTCACTAAGCATGTGGATGTTAGAGCACGGCGTGTGTTAATCTTCATATGAATATTGATACAGGTCAGGTTAATTGTATGTTAGTGGCTGATTGTGTCCGTGAGTTGTGAGTGAGTGCACATGTGGCCAGACAGGCTGCAGACTGTGAGAGTGGTGTGTAATAGCATCAGTGTCTGGTGTTTTCCCGTTAGAGTTTTAGTCTGCTCTGAGTGTGGGCTGTATCATGTTCACACACACACACAGACACAGGCACACACACACAGTATTCTCTTACAACGAGTCAGGCCTGGGAACATCACCACACCACAGATGGCTGCATTGCAATCCCCAAAGCCAATTGGAGTGAGGGGAGAATGTGTGTGTGTGTGTGTGTGTGTGTGTGTGTGTGTGTGTGTGTGTGTGTGTGTGTGTGTGTGTGTGTGTGTGTGTGTGTGTGTGTGTGTGTGTGTGTGTGTGTGTGTGTGTGTGTGTGTGTGTGTGTGTGTGTTTGTGTGTGTGTGTGTGCTTGCATCTGTCCGTGTGTGTGCTCCTTGGTGCTCTGTGCTCCTTGGTGCTCTGTACTCTTTATGGATGGCACACACACAAACACATTCCTAATGGATCTCAACCTGCCAGTCACTCAACACACACTGACAGCACACGGTGACACCACAACCTGACACCACACACTGACAGCACACGGTGACACCACAACCTGACACACACACTGACAGCACACGGTGACACCACAACCTGACACCACACACTGACAGCACACGGTGACACCACAACCTGACACCACACACTGACAGCACACGGTGACACCACAACCTGACACACACATACACTGACACCACAACCTGACACCACACACTGACAGCACACGGTGACACCACAACCTGACACCACACACTGACAGCACACGGTGACACCACAACCTGACACCACACACTGACAGCACACGGTGACACCACAACCTGACACCACACACTGACAGCACACGGTGACACCACAACCTGACACCACACACTGACAGCACACGGTGACACCACAACCTGACACACACATACACTGACACCACAACCTGACACCACACACTGACAGCACACGGTGACACCACAACCTGACACCACACACTGACAGCACACGGTGACACCACAACCTGACACACACATACACTGACACCACAACCGGACACACACATACACTGACACCACAACCGGACACACACACACACTGACACCACAACGGGACACACACACACACTGACACCACAACCGGTCACACACAGACACTGACACCACAACCGGTCACACACATACACTGACACCACAACGGGACACACACATACACTGACACCACAACCGGACACACACATACACTGACACCACAACGGGACACACACATACACTGACACCACAACGGGACACACACATACACTGACACCACAACCGGACACACACATACACTGACACCACAACCGGACACACACATACACTGACACCACAACGGGACACACACATACACTGACACCACAACGGGACACACACATACACTGACACCACAACCGGTCACACACATACACTGACACCACAACGGGACACACACATACACTGACACCACAACCGGACACACACATACACTGACACCACAACGGGACACACACATACACTGACACCACAACGGGACACACACATACACTGACACCACAACCGGTCACACACATACACTGACACCACAACCGGACACACACATACACTGACACCACAACGGGACACACACATACACTGACACCACAACGGGACACACACATACACTGACACCACAACCGGACACACACATACACTGACACCACAACCGGACACACACATACACTGACACCACAACGGGACACACACATACACTGACACCACAACCGGACACACACATACACTGACACCACAACCGGACACACACATACACTGACACCACAACGGGACACACACACAGACACCACAACGGGACACACACATACACTGACACCACAACCGGTCACACACATACACTGACACCACAACCGGTCACACACATACACTGACACCACAACCGGTCACACACATACACTGACACCACAACCGGTCACACACATACACTGACACCACAACGGGACACACACATACACTGACACCACAACGGGACACACACATACACTGACACCACAACCGGTCACACACATACACTGACACCACAACCGGACACACACACACTGACACCACAACGGGACACACACATACACTGACACCACAACGGGACACACACATACACTGACACCACAATGGGACACACACATACACTGACACCACAACCGGTCACACACATACACTGACACCACAACGGGACACACACATACACTGACTCCACAACGGGACACACACATACACTGACACCACAACGGGACACACACATACACTGACACCACAACGGGACACGCACACACACTGACACCACAACCGGTCACACACACACACTGACACCACAACCGGACACACACATACACTGACACCACAACGGGACACACACACACACTGACACCACAACCGGACACACACATACACTGACACCACAACGGGACACGCACATACACTGACACCAAAACCGGACACACACATACACTGACACCACAACCGGATACACACATACACTGACACCACAACCGGACACACACATACACTGACACCACAACCGGACACACACATACACTGACACCACAACCGGTCACACACATACACTGACACCACAACCGGACACACACATACACTGACACCACAACCGGTCACACACATACACTGACACCAAAACCGGTCACACACATACACTGACACCACAACCGGACACACACATACACTGACACCACAACCGGACACACACATACACTGACACCACAACGGGACACACACATACACTGACACCACAACGGGACACACACATACACTGACACCACAACGGGACACGCACACACACTGACACCACAACCGGTCACACACACACACTGACACCACAACCGGACACACACATACACTGACACCACAACCGGACACACACATACACTGACACCACAACCGGACACACACATACACTGACACCACAACGGGACACGCACATACACTGACACCACAACGGGACACACACATACACTGACACCACAACGGGACACACACATACACTGACACCACAACCGGACACACACATACACTGACACCACAACGGGACACACACATACACTGACACCACAACGGGACACACACATACACTGACACCACAACGGGACACGCACACACACTGACACCACAACCGGTCACACACACACACTGACACCACAACCGGACACACACATACACTGACACCACAACGGGACACGCACATACACTGACACCACAACGGGACACACACATACACTGACACCACAACGGGACACACACATACACTGACACCACAACGGGACACACACATACACTGACACCACAACGGGACACGCACACACACTGACACCACAACCGGTCACACACACACACTGACACCACAACCGGATACACACATACACTGACACCACAACGGGACACACACATACACTGACACCACAACGGGACACGCACACACACTGACACCACAACCGGTCACACACACACACTGACACCACAACCGGACACACACATACACTGACACCACAACGGGACACACACATACACTGACACCACAACCGGTCACACACACACACTGACACCACAACGGGACACACACATACACTGACACCACAACGGGACACACACATACACTGACACCACAACCGGACACACACATACACTGACACCACAACGGGACACACACACACTGACACCACAACGGGACACACACATACACTGACACCACAACGGGACACACACATACACTGACACCACAACCGGACACACACATACACTGACACCACAACCGGACACACACATACACTGACACCACAACCGGACACACACACACACTGACACCACAACGGGACACACACATACACTGACTCCACAACCGGACACACACATACACTGACACCACAACCGCACAGGCACAACACTGACACCACAACCGGACACACACATACACTGACACCACAACCGGACACACACATACACTGACACCACAACGGGACACACACATACACTGACACCACAACGGGACACACACATACACTGACACCACAACCGCACAGGCACAACACTGACACCACAACCGGACACGCGCACACAGTGACACCGCAACCTAACACTGATACACAGTGACACCACAACCGACACCACATCCTGACACACACACTGACACACACACTGACACAGAGTGACACCACAACCTGACACACGCTGACACCACCTACTGACACCACACATCCGTAAAGCTCAGGGGGCAGACTTCACAAGACTCTTTCTCTCAAGTGAGGAGGAAGAGGAGGATGATGATGAATGCTTTGATCAGAGTAGATTGGTGGGCCACGATCCAACATTGCTATTACTCACATTCCCTCTCCCACCAGTGGCGGGGGTGACGGTGTATCACTCACACACATGCATTGGCGTCACATACATTCACACCCAGACACGTCCATCGCGGTCACACACCTCACTGTGACAATCTATGTGTGTGTGACAGGGCTCGCGGTCAGGCAGCGGATTTTGTTGTGTTAGAATGTGTGTGTGTGTGTGTGTGTGTGTGTGTGTGTGTGTGTGTGTGTGTGTGTGTGTGTGTGTGTGTGTGTGTGTGTGTGTGTGTGTGTGTGTGTGTGTGTGTGTGTGTGTGTGTGTGTGTGTGTGTGTGTGTGTGTGTGTGTGTGTGTGTGTGTGTGTGTGTGTGTGTGTGTGTGTGTAAGTTGAGTGGGTTGGTGTGTTTCAGTTTTAAGTGTGTGTCAGAAGTGTTGCTATTGAGGACAGTGGGTATGCAGAGTGGATTAAATGACCTCAGTCTTTGTTGATACATGTGTTTGATGGACCACTAATCTAGGATTACTGTGCGTTAGTCTGTTTCAGGCTGAGTACAGTGAATTAGTTTATCGCTTTGTTGGTTTTAGTGTGTCAATAGCAAACCTCTCAGATGAGTTAGATCTTTCGCCGAGTTATGAATATTTATTGATGTATTTTCAAATCATCAGTTATAGGCCTTTGTGTAAAAGTAACTATCCGTTTACCTCTAAGAAGTAAACAACAGGAACAGGAAAGGCCGATGGAGCATCTAGAATGATGATGTCACCAACCATCAACACTACCAGGCTCATGTTACTGTTAGACATATACATTCCATGTGCTGAACTGTGACTCTCTCACTACCTTGGCTGGATGTGTACATGTGTACTCCTAGTGTGAGTAACTTAGTAGTGTGAGTAGTTTGGTTTCAGTCTTTCCTAGTTTTAATACTGCTTTTGGTACTTGTCGTTAAAAGGGTTTCTCTTTACGAGATACAGCTGAAGCACAATGTCTAAATAACATAAATGTTGACCCCATCCTCATATGAATTCAGAGGGTTTTAGAGACAAATGGAAAAAGAGGCAGGAAAACCATCTGAAGTCTTGATGAATCCCCTTGTTTTCAGTGAATATTGCATCAGCCTGATCTGTTGAATAGAGAGAGAAACATGTCTTCAGATGTGATAATCCCCTATGTAGTGATGTCTGCAGTTGTGTAGATTTGACCTGTTGTGGATGCTGATGTCAATCAATGATATCATTTTGATGATTGTCTATTTGTTAAAGAATGTAAGATGCGTATTAGCTGATTGGGTCCTATTGTGGAGGGCTTTTGGAAAGGTATTTAAATCCTAGGTGATGCATGCACAGGTGTGCGCAATCACAAACACACAAACAACCACGGACACCCACAACCACAGACACTCACACACACACAAACACAGCTATAGGTCAAAGGTTAAGACAGATTGAAGACGGGTTTCTATTTCCCATGATCCTCTAAGGCCCCAGACCTGAAGAACCATCCAATGAGAATCATATTTGCTTCATTGACTTACATTCGCTAGCTATCACTAGCTTATACAGTGCTTTCAGGAAGTATTCAAACCCCTTGACTTTTTCCACATTTTGTTACGTTACAGCCTTACTCTAAAATGGATTGAATTGTTTTGTTTTTTTTCATCATCAATCTACACACAATACCCCATAATGACAAAGCAAGAACAGGTTTTTAGGAATGTTTGCTAGTTTATAAAAAATAAAAACCTGAAATATGACATTTACATAAGTATTCAGACCTTTTACTCAGTTGAAGCACCTTTGGCAGTGATTACAGCCTTGAGTCTTCTTGGGTATGACACTACAAGCTTGGCATTGTATTTGGGGAGTTTTTCCATTCTTCTCTGCAGATTCACTCTGTCAGGTTGGATGGGGAGCGTTACTGAGCAACTCTTTTCAGGTGTCTCCAGCGACGTTCGATCTGGTTCATGTCCGGGCTCTGGCTGGGCCACTCAAGGACATCATTTCTTTACATACCTATTGTTCACCTAATACCTTTTTTGCACTATTGGTTAGAGCCTGTAAGTAAGCATTACACTGTAAGGTCTACTACACCTGTTGTATTTGGCGCACATGAAAAATAAACAAAGCACCCCCACAACATGATGCTGCCACCCCCGTGCTTCACGGTTGGGATGGTGTTCTTCGGCTTGCAAGCCCCCCCCTTTTTCCTCATAACATAACGATGGTCATTATGGCCAAACAGTTCTATTTTTGTTTCATCAGACCAGAAGACATTTCTCCAAAAGTACGTTCTTTGTCCCCATGCGCAGTTGTAAACCGTAGTCTGGCTCTTTTATAATGGTTTTGGAGCAGTGGCTTCTTCCTTGCTGAGCGGCCTTTCAGGTTATGTCGATATAGGACTCGTTTTACTGTGGATATTGATACTTTTGTACTTTTTTCCTCCAGCATCTTCACACGGTCCTTTGCTGTTGTTCTGGGATTGATTTGCACTTTTCGCACCAAAGTACATTCATCTCTAGGAGACTGAACTTGTCTTCTTCCTGAGCAGTATGACGGCTGCGTGGTCCCATGGTGTTTATACTTGCGTACTATTGTCTGTACAGATGAATGTGGTACCTTCGGGTGTTTGGAAATTGCTCCCAAGGATGAACCAGACTTGTGGAGGTCTACAATTTTTTCTGAGGTCTTGGCGGATTTCTTTTGATTTTCCCAAGATGTCGAACAAAGAGGCACTGAGTTTGAAGGTAGGCCTTGAAATACATCCACAGGTACACCTCCAATGGACTCAAATTATGTAAATTAGCCTATCAGAAGCTTCTAAAGAACTGACATAATTTTCTGGAATTTTCCAAGCTGTTTAAAGGCACAGTCAACTTAGTGTATGCAAGCTTCTGACCCACTGGAATTGTGATACAGTGAATTATAAGTGTAAACAATTTTTGGGAAAATGACTTGTGTCATGCACAAGGTAGATGTCCTAACTGACTTACCAAAACTATAGTTTGTTAACAAGAAATGTTTGGAGTGGTTGAAAAACTAGTTTTAATGACTCCAACCTAAGTGTATGTAAACTTCCGACTTCAACTGTATATAGACAGGTGGGTGCCTTTCCAAATCATGTCCAATCAATTGAATTTACCACAGGTGGACTGCAATCAAGTTGTGTAAACCTGTCAAGGATGATCAATGGAAACAAGATGCATCTGAGCTCAATTTCGAGTCTCATAGCAACAGGTCTGAACACTTACGTAATGAAGGTATTTCTGTTTGTTTTTTTAATGCATTTGCAAAAAATTCTACAAAACTTTTTAGAATATTTTTTTAAATTTTTAGTCCAGATGTCTGAATACTTTCCAATTGCACTGTACATCACTGGTCTGTGTACATACATGTATACAATCAGAAAATAAGAGTAACATAACGCACACACACCCCTAAAAAATAACACACACTGTGCATTTACACACATTCTCTCTCTCTCTCTCTCTCTCTCTCTCTCTCTCTCTCTCTCTCTCTCTCTCTCTCTCTCTCTCTCTCTCTCTCTCTCTCACACACACACACACGCCAGAAGCAGGTCATGATGAGGTTAGTCCTTTGCATAGTGTAATATATTCCAGAGCCATGCATTATGCATTAGGTTCCTTATTGTTTTGCAGCGATGCAGCATGCTGCCACCCATCTAGATGGGCTCTGTAATCACTTAATACACAACCGTCCAGTGATTAACATCATTAAGATACAGGAGATAAATAATTATGCAGAATGATCATTAAAACTCCACATTAGGATGGGGGAAGTGTGTGTGTGTGACTAGATTTTGCAACTAGCTCTCACGGTCTCATGCCAAAATGAGACGTTCATCCATGTTTCTCAAACGTTTCGGTTCCCACGTCATCTCCCGATGTCCTCAAGACATGGATGGACGTCGAATACGGACTTGTATCACGGGTGACTTGGCAGAGATTTTGTGTGGGAGCGTTTGCTTCCTCTCTTTCTGTCTTTATCTGCATCTACGCAAATTGGTATTTGGTATTTTATTAGGATCCCCATTAGCTATTGCAAAAGCAGTAGCTACTCTTCCTGGGGTCCACAAATCACACACAACCTCAGAGTGTGGTAACATACTCACACACACACAAACATAGACACACACAATCTTCTTCACCATACCACATTTTGGCAAGGCATTCTCTGAGTGATTGCTCGTGTTGTCTCTTTGGGGTTTTGCCACACTCGAGAAAACAAAAGAGATGTGACCTGAGAGAGCAAGACAGACGGCGAGAGCAAGACAGACTGGGAGAGCAAGACAGACTGGGAGAACAAGACAGACTGGGAGAGCTAGACAGACTGGGAGAGCAAGACAGACTGGGAGAGCAAGACAGACTGGGAGAGCAAGACAGACGGCGAGAGCAAGACAGACTGGGAGAACAAGACAGACTGGGAGAGCAAGACAGACTGGGAGAGCAAGACAGACTGGGAGAGCAAGACAGACTGGGAGAGCAAGACAGACGGCGAGAGCAAGACAGACTGGGAGAGCAAGACAGACTGGGAGAGCAAGACAGACTGGGAGAACAAGACAGACTGGGAGAACAAGACAGACTGGGAGAGCAAGACAGACTGGGAGAGCAAGACAGACTGGGAGAGCTAGACAGACTGGGAGAACAAGACAGACTGGGAGAGCAGAAGAGAGGGAGTCAGAACCACCGATAGAGAGGGGAAAAGGAGAAATAATCTTAACACAGTGTTGCAATATGTTGACATCGTTCCCTAGCAGTCCCTAATACTATCAATGCTTTAGAGAGCCAAACTCAGGTGTTGAGCCTGTGTGTCATCATATCTGTTGCCACAGCGGGATTTTTGTTTCCCCAGCTTCATGCTATTAGACACTCTATCTCTCTTCTACACTTTCATCTCTCTCCTGGCACTTTCCTCCCCACTCTCCTCTCTACTTTCTTCCCTAATTTCCTCTCTAATTTCCTCCCTACTTTCCTCCCTAATTTCCGCAAGAAGTGCATAGGCGTGACAAAATTCCCGAGAGCGAAAGAACTTTGTCTCAAAACAAGTTCCACCATAGCTGTCAGCATAGACGACTATTCCACCCCTGTTCCCTTTTTTGATGTTGTAATATTGCTTGATTTTTGACTGCCTCTCAGTAGGTGTGTACAATTGATTGGATTGTCTTTGTACCTTTCCACTTAAAGTCCCTGCTGTCCCATCTCAAGCCTGGGTTGCTGTACGGTTAACGAGGTGTGCATCAGGGCTAGGTGATGTCAGGGATTACGCCGGGGTTTAGGCTCAGATAGCATTAGTGAAACACGAGTCCCATGTTTCCTGAGATTTCGCTTTTTTCTGCTCTCTCTCTCTCTCTCTCTCTCTCTCCCACCCGCTTCAATTTGACGCGATCTGCAGAGCTGTACGTGTCCTGTGTGTCTGTGTGTGTGTCCATCCCAAGGTGTGTGTATGCATATCTAGTGCTGTGCGTAACCATGCATGGGCATGTGCTTGCGTGAGTGAGTGAGTGTGTGTGTGTGTGTGTGTGTGTGTGTGTGTGTGTGTGTGTGTGTGTGTGTGTGTGTGTGTGTGTGTGTGTGTGTGTGTGTGTGTGTGTGTGTGTGTGTGTGTGTGTGTGTGTGTGTGTGTGCGTGTGTGCGTGTGTGTGTTCAGTTCGGAGAGAGGGCATCTAGCATAGAGTAGCGAGCCACAGCAGTATAACCCCGTTCTCTTTTATTTGAGAGCAACGGGAAGAGGAATAATGAGAAAAATGAAGGTGGAATAGAGGAGGGGAGGAATATGAGTGAGAGCAGCTTAGAGAGGGAGGTCTGTGACCTGGAAACACCTGCTCTGCTTCCCAAAATGTCACCCTGTGTAGTCCATTACTTTTGAGGCTGTCCATAGCAGAGTTATATCATACTCTGTTGTTCACAGAATATCCTTGCAGCATGTCGTTAAATATATGTATTATGTTATTCGTATGCTTTATGAGCAGTGAATGTATTGGCCTTCAAGGAGTCGAAACCTTGTAATATTATGCACAATTGCAAATCACAGAAGAAGGTTAATAAGATTCAAGAGAACGCTAACACTTTTATTTAACAAACCACTCTCCCTCCTCTCTCTGTAGGTGATGTGGTGGACATTTACCAGCGGGAGTTTCTGGCCCTGAGAGAGCGTCTGCACTCTGCCGAGCAGGAGAACCTGAAGCGATCCAAGGAGCTCAACCTGGTGCTGGACGAGATCAAGAGGGCCATCGCTGAAAAGCAGGCCCTTAGGGACATCAATCGCACCTGGGCCAGCCTATCTGGTAAGAGGAGAAACTAATTTGAACCAGTCAGAAGCAGTAAGAGTTAATCAGAACCAGTCAAAACCAGCCAGCGCTATTCAGAACCAGTTGGAGGTAGTCAGAGCTTGTCAGAACCAGTACGAACAAATCAGATTTTTACATTTTGACCCCCTTCCGACCCCTGTGTGTTTGTGCGTGCATTCGTGTGTATAAAAAACAATGTGTGTGTGTGTGTGTGTGCTCCGCGTCTGTGTGCGTGCATTCGTCTGTGTGTGTGGTGTGTGCATGTATTCGTTGTGTGATAGATGAGACCAAGCTGAAGCTGTGGAACGTGACGACCAGTAAGAATGTGCTCCAGCTGCCCAGTATCTTCCATCACCTGCCCCATCTCCTTACGAAGGAGAGCAGCCTGCAGCCTGCTGTGCACGTGGGCCAGGGACGCACCGGGGGTCAGTACACACACACATACACGTTCATCCCCATCCTTTCCTAGTTCCACCTCTTCCCACCCTTCCTCTGACAACATTACCAGTGTGCTCTGTCCTGCATTGGTTATTTCTCCTTTCATCACCTCCCTCTCTGGCTCTCTGTCCAGCATTGGTTATTTATCCCTTCATCACCTCCCTCTCTGGCTCTCTGCCCCACTGTGGCTGTACCAGTAGCCCAGTTAGACTTCCCCCTCCCTGGGGAGCGAGCCTCCTAACCCCCCACCCCCCACCCCACCCCATAAACCTCCACTCCCTTGGAGAGGCCGTCCAAACTCTCCAGACAGCCAGCTAGACACTCAAAGGGGCCAATAATGAATGTGTGTGTGTGTGTGTGTGTGTGTGTGTGTGTGTGTGTGTGTGTGTGTGTGTGTGTGTGTGTGTGTGTGTGTGTGTGTGTGTGTGTGTGTGTGTGTGTGTGTGTGTGTGTGTGTGTGTGTGTGTGTGTGTGTGTGTGTGTGTGTGTGTGTGTGTGTGATTTACGTTTAGGCCACCAAACCCCATCTAAATGGATTACGCGGGCCACGTCCATGAGGGTACCTTGTAGAGCGCGAGCCAGGACTTTACCGCTAGCTCCCCTCTAGTAATTGCAGTACGTTTTATGGGCGTAATAAATGGAGAAGACGGCCACTAGGGTCTACTTATGTTAGCTCACAATGGGAGAGGAGGAGAGGGTGAGGAAGAGTACAGGGTTGTAGAATCAACTGTTGCTGCACAAACATGGCTATTGATTTGGACTTCCTCCCCAAGAGAATGGGATGTTGGTAAAATATACCTGAATTGTAGTTCGGCCTTGACTATTTATTATTCTCTTGCATTTGATCAGTCATTGCAGGGCATTGTTATTTTTCACGGATGTGCAGAATGTGTTGACAACATTGTACCATTGTGCTTGTAAGTCCTTCAACTACTCTCCCCTACCCATACTCCCTCCAGCCCTTCTCTCATTTCTCTCTCTCCTCGTCTAGTTAGCTTTCTTTCTCACCCTCTCTTCAGAAAACAAGTGATTCTGTCTCTGTTGTGAAATATATACTGACTGGCTCATTCCACCCAATCTAGCACATCATTGGTTCCTTCCCTCCCTGTACTGACTGTGATCGGTCTGTGTGTGTGTCTGTCACAGTGTCGATCGTGATGGGCGTGCCCAGTGTGAAGAGGGAGGTCCACTCGTACCTGACGGACACCCTCAGCTCTCTGATGACAGAGCTCAGTGCGGCAGAGAAGGAGGACTGTGTCATTGTGGTCTTCATAGCTGAGGTGAGATAAAAACAGAAATGTTCGTGTTCTGCAATGACGTCTCTGCCCTCTGTCGTCCCTTCAGGAGCTTTTGATGTTATTCGGTGAACTCTGTGTGTGTGTGTGTGTGTGTGTGTGTGTGTGTGTGTGTGTGTGTGTGTGTGTGTGTGTGTGTGTGTGTGTGTGTGTGTGTGTGTGTGTGTGTGTGTGTGTGTGTGTGTGTGTGTGTGTGTGTGTGTGTGTGTGTGTGTGTATTTCCACATGTATTTATTAAGGATCCCCGTTAGCTGCTGGGGTCCAGCAAAATAAAGGCAATTATACAATTTTACAAACATTACAATACATTCACTACTGATTTCACGACAGATAAAGTGCTTGCCCTCAGGCCCCTACTCCACTACCACATAACTGCAACACAAATCCATGTGTCTGTGTGTGTGTGTGTGTGTGTGTGTGTGTGTGTGTGTGTGTGTGTGTGTGTGTGTGTGTGTGTGTGTGTGTGTGTGTGTGTGTGTGTGTGTGTGTGTGTGTGTGTGTGTGTGTATTTCCACATGTATTTATTAAGGATCCCCGTTAGCTGCTGGGGTCCAGCAAAATAAAGGCAATTATACAATTTTAGAAACATTACAATACATTCACTACTGATTTCACGACAGATAAAGTGCTTGCCCTCAGGCCCCTACTCCACTACCACATAACTGCAACACAAATCCATGTGTACGTGTGTGTATTGTGCGTACGTTATCATGTGCCAGACAGCTCGGTGTGCCAGACAGCTCGGTGCATTCAACATGTCAATACTTCCCACAAATACAAGTAGTGAGGAAGTCAATCTCTTCTACACTGTGAAACAGGAGAGAATGACATGCTTATTATTAATGTCAGCATATTATTCATTTCTGTGTACAATCATGGCCAAAAGTTTTGAGAATGACACAAATATTAATTTCCACAAAGTTTGCTGCTTCAGTATTTTTGTCAGATGTTACTATGGAATACTGAAGTATAATTACAAGCATTTCATAAGTGTCAAAGGCTTTTATTGACAATTACATGAAGTTGATGCAAAGAGTCAATATTTGCAGTGTTGACCCTTCTTTTGCAAGACCTCTGCAATCCACCCTGGCATGCTGTCATTAACTTCTAGGCCATATCCTGACTGATTGCAGCCCATTCTTGCATAATCAATGCTTGGAGTTTGTCAGAATTTGTGGGTTTTTGTTTGTCCACCCGCCCCTTGAGGATTGACCACAAGTTCTCAATGGGATTAAGGTCTGGGGAGTTTCCTGCCCATGGACCCAAAATATCAATGTTTTGTTCCCCGAGCCACTTAGTTATCACTTTTGCCATATGACAAGGTGCTCCATCATGCTGGAAAAGGCATTGTTCATCACCAAACTGTTCCTGGATAGTTGGGGGAAGTTGCTCTCGGAGGATGTGTTGGTACCATTCTTTATTCATGGCTGTGTTCTTATGAAAAATTGTGAGTGAGTCCACTCCCTTGGCTGAGAAGCAACCCCACACATGAATGGTCTCAGGATGCTTTACTGTTTGCATGACACAGGACTGATGGTAGCGCTCACCTTGTCTTCTCCAGACAAGCTTTTTTCCGGAGGCCCCAAACAATCGGAGAGGGGATTCATCAGAGAAAAATGACTTTACCCCAGTCCTCAGCAGTCCAATCCCTGTACCTTTTGCAGAATATCAGTCTGTCCCTGATGTTTTTCCTGGAGAGAAGTGGCTTCTTTGCCGCCCTTTTTGACACCAGGCCATCCTCCAAAAGTCTTCACCTCACTGTGCATGCAGATGCACTCACACCTGTCTGCTGCCATTCCTGAGCAAGCTCTGTACTGGTGGTGCCCCGATCCCGCTGCTGAATCAACTTTAGGAGACGGTTCTGGCGCTTGCTGGACTTTCTTGGGCGCCCTGAAGCCTTCTTCACAACAATTGAACCGATCTCCTTGAAGTTCTTGATGATCCGATAAATGGTTGATTTAGGTGCAATCTTACTGGCAGCAATATCCTTGCCTGTGAAGCCTTTTTTGTGCAAAGCAATGATGACGGCACGTGTTTCCTTGCAGGTAACCATGGTTGACAGAGGAAGAACAATGATTCCAAGCACCACCCTCCTTTTGAAGCTTCCAGTCTGTTATTCGAACTCAATCAACATGACAGAGTGATCTCCAGCCTTGTCCTCGTCAACACTCACACCTGTGTTAATGAGAGAATCACTGACATGATGTCAGCTGGTCCTTTTATGGCAGGGCTGAAATGCAGTGGAAATGTTTTTGGGGGGATTCAGTTCATTTGCAGCAGACTTTGTGAAAATTAATATTCGTGTCATTCTCAAAACTTTTGGCCACTGCCATGCTGCCCTGTTCTGAGCCAATTGCAATTTTCCTAAGTCCCTCTTTGTTGCACCTAACCACACGACTGAACAATAGTCCAGGTTTGACAAAACTAGGGTCTGTAGGACCTACCTTGTTCATAGTGCTGTTATGAAGGCAGAGCAGCAATTTGTTATGGACAAACTTCTCCCCATCTTAGCTTCTGTTGTATCAATATGTGTCAAGTGCAGCGTCTGGTTGCTCCTCATTACACACCAGACCATTCAAATATTCAGCAAATATCAACAACACAGGAATCAGTACAAAACGTATTGTATGACCTTATTATACACTATATTAGGCCCAGCCTTTGGAACTTTGGTTTTCCTAGATATGGCTACTGTATTGTGATCACTACATCCAATGGATGTAGTGTGGTGAATACATGTTGATGATTTCATTCCTGTGCTGTTTGTAACTACCCTGGTAGGTTGACTGATAACCTGAACCATGTTGCGGGCACTAGTTACAGTTTGAAGCTTTCTCTTGAGTGGGCCTGATGAAAGCCGGTCAATATTTAAATCACCCAAAAAATATACCTCTCTGTTGAAATCACTTGGTGGTCTATAGCATCTTCCCACCAGAATGGGCTTTCGTTGAGGCCGATGAACCTGTAGCTATATTACTTCAACATTATTTCACATGAGATCCTCTCTAGGCTTTACAGGAATGTGGTTCTGAATATAAACGACCACCTTTGGCATTTCTGTCCTTCTGTAACCATGTATTGCTACCACTGTATCATCAAAGGTGTTATCTAAGTGAGTTGCAGAGATGGTCAGAATAGGAATATCATCTGTTACTAGCAAACTACTGATTTCATGAACCTTGTTTCTTAAGCTGCATATGTTAAAGTATGCTATTTGTTGTACTTTTCTGGGATGCTTAATAGTTTTTTATTGCTTTACTGGGAAGGTAGACATGCTCATGTTATTTATGTTAGTGCAGGGTGAGCTGTACACAGTGGACTTCCTACTAGGGCACACCGCCTCAGTGCTAACAGTATCAGTCTGGTTCATAAAATCAAATCAAATGTATTTGTCACATACACATGGTTAGCAGATGTTAATGCAAGTGTAGCGAAATGCTTATGCTTCTAGTTCCGACCATGCAGTAATATCTAGTAAGTAATATAACCTAACAATTTCACAACAACTACCTTATACACACAAGTGTAAAGGAATGAATACGAATATGTACATAAAAAATATATAAATGAGTGATGGCTGAACGGCATAGGCAAGATGCAGTAGATGGTACAGAGTACAGTCTATACATTTGAGATGAGTAATGTAGGGTATGAATAATGTAGGGTATGAGAACATTATATAAAGTGGCATTGTTTAAAGTGGCTAGTGATACATTACATCAAGATGGCAAGATGCAGTAGATGGTATAGCGTACAATATATACATTTGAAATTACTAATGTAGGATATGTAAACATTATATAGTATAAAGGGACGAGTGATAAATTGATTACATCAATTTTTCCATTATTAAAGTGGCTGGAGTTGAGTCAATATGTTGGCAGCAGCCATTCAATGTTAGTGATGTCTGTTTAACAGTCTGATGGCCTTGAGATAGAAGCTGTTTTTCAGTCTCTCGGTCCCAGCTTTGATGCACCTGTACTGACCTCGCCTTCTGGATGATAGTGGGGTGAACAGGCAGTGGTTCGGGTGGTTGTTGTCGTTGATTATCTTTTTGGCCTTCCTGTGACATCGGGTGGTGTTGGTGTCCTGGAGGGCAGGTAAGTTGCACCCGGTGATGCGTTTTGCAGACCTCACTACCCTCTGGTGAGCCTTCCGGTTATGGGTGGAGCAGCTGCCGTACCAGGCGGTGAAACAGCCCGACAGGATGCTCTCGATTGTGTATCTGTAGAAGTTTGTGAGTGTTTTTGGTGACAAGCCAAATTTCTTCTGCCTCCTGAGGCGCTGCTGCACCTTCTTCACAACGCTGTCTGTATGGGTGGGCAATTTCAGTTTGTCTGTGATGTGTACGCCAAGGAACTTAAAACTCTCCACCCTCTCCACTACTGTCCCGTCAATGTAGATAGGGGGCTGCTCCCTCTGCTGTTTCCTGAAGTCCACGATCATCTCCTTTGTTTTGTTGACATTGAGTGTGAGGTTATTTTCCTGACACCACACTACGAGGGCCCTCACCTCCTCCCTGTAGGCCGTCTCGTCGTTGTTGGTAATCAAGCCTACCACTGTAGTGTCGTCTGCAAACTTGATGATTGAGTTGGAGGCGTGCATGGCTTGGTGGAGATGTTGTTACCTACCCTCACCACCTGGGGGTGGCCCATCAGGAAGTCCAGGACCCAGTTGCACAGGGCGGGGTCAAGATCCAGGGTCTCGAGCTTGATGACGAGTTTGGAGGGTACTATGGTGTTAAATGCTGAGCTGTAATCGATGAACAGCATTCTTACATATGTATTCCTCTTGTCCAGATGTGTTAGGGCAGAGTGCAGTGTGGTTGAGATCGCATCGTCTGTGGACCTATTTGGGCGGTAAGCAAATTGGAGTGGGTCTAGGGTGGAGGTGATATGGTCCTTGACTAGTCTCTCAAAGTACTTCATGATGACGGACGTGAGTGCTACAGGACGGTAGTCGTTTAGCTCAGTTACCTTCGCTTTCTTGGGACAGGAACAATGGTGGCCCTGTTGAAGCATGTGGGGACAGCAGACTGGGATAAGGCTTGATTGAATATGTCTGTAAACACACCAGCCAGCTGGTATGCGCATGCTGTGAGGACGCGGCCGGGGATGCCGTCTGCGACTGCAGGCTTGCGAGGATTAACACGTTTAAATGTTTTACTCACGTTGGCTACAGTGAAGGAGAGCCCACTGGTTTTGGTAGCGGGCCGTGTCAGTGGCATTGTATTGTCCTCAAAGCGAGCAAAGAAGTTGTTTAGTCTGTTTGGGAGCAGGGCATCGTGATCCGCGACGGGGCTGGTTTTTCTTTTGTAGTCCGTGATTGACTGTAGACCCTGCCACATACCTCTCGTGTCTGAGCCGTTGATTTACGACTTCACTTTGTCTCTCTACTGAAGCTTAGCTTGTTTGATTGCCTTGCAGAGGGAATAGCTACACTGTTTGTATTCGGTCATGTTTCCGGTCACCTTGTCCTGATTAAAAGCTGTGGTTCGCGGGTTCAGTTTTGCACGATCGCATGATTACTGCATGCAATAGCTGTGGGATCAGTAGAGGCATTCAGGGCAGTAAGGGGGGGACATAAATTAGGTTTCTTACATTGTGTCTTCCAACGCCCCTGGGATCATGTACATTTGCTGAAGCATTATGACAACTCAGTGACACAATAGTTGGGATTAAATGAGCTGGGCTTGGGTCATTGTGAAGTCATTGTCTCCCAACGCAGCCGTACAATGCTGTGAAAGGATCCAGGAACCCAAATGATTTGGTTGGATCCGATCCAACTCAAAATATGAGCTTTGTTTCCAGAAGCTATCAAAATTGTCAATAAATGTGACACCCACAAAGCTGCAATAGTCTCGTAGCCAGTTATGGAGGGCGAAAAGTCTACTGAACCGTTCAATGCCACGATTTAGAGAGGGCAGAGGGCCAGATATTATGGGGCGTTTGTTGGTGTCAAGTAGTGACCCAATCTGTTCTTTAAAATCTATCTTCAACTGTTTTGAGCTGCCCTTCATAATGTCATTGAATCCCCCTTGAACTGTGAAAGACTCAATTTCGTGATGCTGGTTTAAAATGTTTGGCAGCAGCTTATTGATGTCATGTAAAGTTTTTGCTCCAGGGACTGAGACATTTCTCACCATTGAACTGCCCAATACAACGACCTGAGAAGGGAATTGAGAAATCCACCCATTCCCACCCAATGTGTGCGTGGATGTTTGACTGCATGCGCACGCGTTCATGTGTGTGTCTGTATGTATCTATAAAGGACAGGGATCTGAAGAGCTAATGAATGACGCTACCCCAGGCTACTGCCTCTACCACACACACATCCCCTCTTGATCCCCCTAATAGTCTAGACACTAATCATCGCTAACTCCTATAACCCTAAAGCTATCATTCCCATATGACCGATGCTAAGGTAATTAGCGAAAGCGAACAGGCTAGCCTCACAGATAGGCCTATGTGTGTTCACTGGAGTTCATTGTGAAGAAACCCTAATCATGTAAAAGGGTTGTTTAAGTCCAAAGGACAAATTACTAGAAGGAGCCCTGTTGTGATGTGTGTGTGTGTGTGTGCGCGTGCGCGTGCTCTTCCCAGTGCATTGCTCTCCCCTGCTGTCAGTGTGTGACCATATGAATATTCTAAGCAGTTGCATTTGCTCAACTACAGTAATAACACACAGAACTAAACAAATATAATGCATACCATTTTGTTCCATTGTCTTGCGGTGGGTTAGTTGAACTTGCTGACTGAGTTGGGCTACTACTGTATGGCCTTGGTCCTCTGGCTAGCTGGTACCCACATCACTGTACTAGATAGGATTCTACTTGACTATTGCACATTATAAACCGGGTTGTTTGAGCCCTGAATGCTGATTGGCTGAAAGCCCTGGTAAAGTATATCAGACCAAATACCACGGGTATGACACAAAATTACTTAGTAACCAGTGTATCAATAAAGCACCTTCGAGGTTTGTGGTATACAGCCAATATAACACAATCTTGTTCTCCACTGTAAAAAGCATCTAAACATTATCTCCAACATTATTTCAATATTGAAATTTGATCTCAAGCTGTCCCATAGTAATGAGCGTGTCGGGACAAGACAGGCAGCTTTTCTCAGCTAGTTGAAATCATTCATCAGCATCATTTTTATGGATGTATACAAAGACATTTCAAGATAAAAACAGGTCAAACAAAACTAAATGCAGATAGTTTTCTGTCTTTCCAGCTTCAGTCAGAAGTGCTTGTGTTAGCTGTATAGTTGGCTAGCTAGCAAGAGGGGTTAAAGCCTCCATTGCAATTGTTTGACATAGCAACCTGCAAAGTTCTGGAACTATCAACCATGCTTGGGTAGTTTTGCTTTAGATGGCAGTCAATACGAATAGAACTAGCGACCAGAGAATGCCTTACATTGCACTTGACAACCAGTGATAGTGAATGTAGCATCACGTTTTGTGAAATAATCTTGCATTTCAATGCTGGTAACTCGTTGTATAAAAGCAATAATACCATCGAGTTCATGTGTTATGAGCTTTTTATCATGCAGATCCACTGCATGGCTGGGCAATGCCACGATTTAGAGAGGGCAGAGGGCCAGATATTATGGGGCGTTTGTTGGTGTCAAGTAGTGACCCAATCTGTTGAATGGCTACTATACTGTAGCCATTCAATTAAGTATGGCTACAGTATAGGGCTGTATATTAACTGTACATTAAGATAGACACGTCCCACTGGCTGAACACACGCTGTCAGCCAACAGTTGAATAATGAATAATCTGAGGTCATGTTTCTCACCTCTCTGGATGTGGTACATTTAAGTGATAATGCCAGAGAAGCCAGTGTTTGGAGTATATATTGGCACTATACAGTATATTGGCACGGGTGTTGTTTGGCCAGAGACGAAGTCGAGGGCTGGCAAATCGTGCCAATATATCCTCCAAACACTGGTTTCGAGGGCATAATCACTTTTATGCAATGGGTTACCAACAGATTCAAATAATGATTGACATATTTTCATGAAACATTTTTTTATTTTGATTCATTTATTTGTACTATTTAATCCTTCCACAAGATATAGTCCCGACACAAATCTAGGGTTGCTACCCAAGCCGGCTGGTCGTTCGTTCTATTGGTTCGGTTGCCAGAGACGCGACCCAGTTGTTCAGTCTTTTTGTTCTGAATCTATGGACGCGACCCAGTCGTTTGTTCTTAATGTTCCATTGTCATACTGGCTGGCAACATTCTTATCCCTTGCTTGCTAGCGAGCAAACTACGGCTAACTTACAATTACATCAAACAGTGCAGACAGAATAACAACAGTCGCTGCATTTGTTTAAGCTCTTTTCTAGTGGCATTTATTTGGATACATCCATAACAACGAGCTAATGAGGCACGATTTCGCCTGGTATAGAGAATGTGCTCTCTCGTTAGGACACTGTTGTTCAGAGGAGCTAGCCAACAACACAGCTAACACAATCACTTCAAACTGAAGCTGGTAAGACTGCAAACTAGCTGCACTTCATTTCATTTTACCTTTTTTCAACTGACATTTCTTTGTATATATCCATAAAAATTATGCCAGCTGATTCATGAGTGGCTGAAAAACACTGCCTGCCTCTCTCTCTCTCTCGTCCCGACTCCCGACACGTTCATTACTATGGGATAGTTGGATATCGAATTCATATTGAAACAATGTTGCAAATGTCGGGCGAGACAGACAGCAATGTTTATACAAACCCCCGCTGTTGAAAAGTAAATGTTAGTCTAAAAGTAATGTGAGATAATGTTTAGATTATTTTTATAGCGGAGATCAAGTTTATAACTTCACTGCCTGGTCTGATGAGACAGTGGATAGGGCTGATAAGACAGTGGATAGGGCTGATAAGACAGTGGATAGGGCTGATGAGACAGTGGATAGGGCTGATAAGACAGTGGATAGGGCTGATGAGACAGTGGAGGGCTGATAAGACAGTGGAGGGCTGATAAGACAGTGGATAGGGCTGATGAGACAGTGGATAGGGCTGAGATGAGACAGTGGATAGGGCTGATAAGACAGTGGACAGGGCTGATAAGACAGTGGATAGGGCTGATGAGACAGTGGATAGGGCTGATAAGACAGTGGATAGGGCTGATGAGACAGTGGATAGGGCTGATGAGACAGTGGATAGGGCTGATAAGACAGTGGATAGGGCTGATAAGACAGTGGATAGGGCTGATAAGACAGTGGATAGGGCTGATGAGACAGTGGATAGGGCTGATGAGACAGTGGATAGGGCTGATAAGACAGTGGATAGGGCTGATGAGACAGTGGATAGGGCTGATAAGACAGTGGATAGGGCTGATGAGACAGTGGATAGGGCTGATAAGACAGTAAGACAGTGGATAGGGCTGATAAGACAGTGGATAGGGCTGATGAGACAGTGGATAGGGCTGATAAGACAGTGGTAGGGCTGATAGGGCTGATAAGACAGTGGAGGGCTGATGAGACAGTGGTAGGGCTGACGAGACAGTGGATAGGGCTGATGAGACAGTGGATAGGGCTGATGAGACAGTGGATAGGGCTTATGAGACAGTGGATAGGGCTGATAAGACAGTGGATAGGGCTGATGAGACAGTGGATAGGGCTGATGAGACAGTGGATAGGGCTGATGAGACAGTGGCTTGCGCAGTCAGATGGATCAAAGTAAATAGGCATTTTAAGGTCAAAGATTTAGCCGGTGGAAACTTGTGGAAAAAACTCCGGCTGGAATGCTCTTTTAACCAATCACCATTCAGGATTAGACCCACCCATTGTATAATCCACCAATGTAGTGTCTCACACCTGAGGGGGGTCTGGTGTTGTACGAAGCCTAATATAGCACACGCCAGCCTCTTGGAGAGATGAAAACAGTCGGGTATTTCAGCTTTTTTCTGTCAACTTCTCTCTCTCTCTCTCTCTCTCTCTCTCTCTCTCTCACTCACTCACTTCACTCACTCACTCACTCACTCACTCACTCACTCACTCACTCACTCACTCAGACACACACACACACACTTCTCCCCTTCTTTCCCTAGTCCTTGCTTCGTCTTTGACATGGGAGATTAAGTAATGCTTAAACAAATCCCCCTTTCTCTGCCTCCCTTCCTCCTAATATCCTTCCTGGTGGACTAGCTCTGAGAAAGCATTCAGGCTAGTGCACACTGTTTACAGTCACAGTTTCAAATGTCCAATTCCGCCTCTATACCCTACAGTCCACCCGTACACATTTCATATAGATTTGAAATGATTGGATAGGTCTTAGTTTCACATGGCCAGTTGGAATTTTCACAGTATATTCCTCATACCTATTCAAAATCTTTTCAGATCTACACAAAGTAACATGGGGGAAGGGTTTAGGGATTGATTTGGAATTGGGCAAGACTGTCTGTCGGCTCAAAGGCCCCAAAACCATTTAACATAGGAAACCAGAAAAAGGGATATATGGTTTCTCTTGTTTTTCAAGAGAATATTTGGACAAAAACAGGACAAAATGTTTTATTCAAATGTGACAGGATATATTGTTTTCATTGTGATAATTCCTCTTCCCTCCCTCCCTACATCCCTCTATTCCTCTCTCGGACAGTTAATTTGGGAAGCAGAGGATGCGGTCAAAGTGATCCCAGGTGTTTCCTGTTGGCCATCTGATCTCTTGCGCCTGTCTCTCCACTTCCGATGCTCCCTCCATCCTTCCCTCTACCCGTAAACCTTTCAGGATGGAGATTCATAGTCAGGGAATTTGTAATCATTTGCTGTTTAATAACCGATACATTTCCGATACATTTTTAGAGTTGGTCCTCCAGATTGGAATGACTAGGCAGGGCAACAGCCAAAGAAAGATGGCGTTAGCTGTTAGTTATACAATATTAGTTGGTATTGCATGATGTTACTGTGCATTACTTTGCTGAGGCATATCCTCTTGAACAAGCACAATGTTTTGGGGTTTGATTATGGATCTATATGGAAGTAATCAAGTAGTCCCAGCTCAAACCTGGTCGGTGGATGAATACATGTGTGTACATGTTATCCTCTCCCTGACCTCATCACAGCTCTGGATGCTGGATTCATACTGAGCCAGATAATTACACCATCAAGCGGCTGATTCCACTTGGGAAGAAACTGGAACAGCCCACAAGCCCCACGGTGGCCATCTCGGAACACCATCTTGAACCGTTGCGCAATTATTGTAACGTTGTTGTTGTGATAAAAAAGCATTTAGTGATTTTTATTCCATATTGTATCCAGGGAAGATTGTAGCTGACAAAGGCAACATTATTTTAGGTAAAACATGATGTGTGTACAGTATTGCAGTGCACATAGTAACAGAATGTATACTATGTCAATACCTTTATGTAGCCACACTATCTGTTAATGGCACAACAAAGGCATGAACATTTGGTTTTATTCAGGGGGGTTTTCTCATGTTTTGCAGACGGACCAACAGTACGCCAACAGCGTGGCTGACAACCTCAAGCGCCTGTAAGTACCGTGGCATGATGGGATGGTGTTTCCATGGAGACCTGCCTATTTGGGCTCAGGGGGCTCAGGGTGTGGTTTGGGAGTGTGTGTGTGTGTGTGTGTGTGTGTGTGTGTGTGTGTGTGTGTGTGTGTGTGTGTGTGTGTGTGTGTGTGTGTGTGTGTGTGTGTGTGTGTGTGCGTGCGTGCGTGTGTGTGTGCGTGTGCGTGTGTGTGTGTGTGTGTGTTTTTTACATGACTAGTTATTGTGAGTGTGTTTGCTACCTGTGTTTAATGTTTGCATGTTCATGTGCAAATGTGAGTGTGTGTGGGTGAGTAACTGCTGTATTTGTTATAAACTTGTTATAAAGAAAGGTCCTCTCACTGTCAACTGTGTTTATTTTCAGCAAACTTAAAATGTGTAAATATTTGTATGAACATAAGATTCAACAACTGAGACAAAGACTCAATAGGTTCCACAGACATGTGACTAACAGAAATGGAATGTCCCTGAACAATAGGGGATCAAAATCAGAAGTAACAGTCAGTATCTGGTGTGGCCACCAGCTGCATTAAGAACTGCAGTGCATCTCCTCTTCATGGACTGCACCAGATTTGGCAGTTCTTGCTGTGAGATGTTACCTCACTCTTCCACCAAGACACCCTACCAGTTCCTAGACATTTCTGGGGGGAATGGCCCTAGCCCTCACCCTCCGATCCAACAGGTCTCAGACGTACTCAATGGGATTGAGATCCGTGCTCTTCGCTGGCCATGGCAGAACACTGACATTCCTGTCTTGCAGGAAATCACGCACAGAATGAGCAGTATGGCTGGTGGCATTGTCATGCTGGAGGGTCATGTCAGGATGAGCCTGCAGGATGGGTACCACATGAGGGAGGAGGATGTCTTCCCTGTAACTCACAGCGTTGAGATTGCCTGCAATGACTACAAGCTCAGTCTGATGATGCTGTGACACACCGCCCCAGATCACAGAGCACTTTTTGCCGGTCCTGTCTGGTGGATTTGTGCCCATAGGCGACGTTGTTGCCGGTGATGTCTGGTGAGGACCTGCCTTACAACAGGCCAACAAGCCCCCAGTTTCAGCCTATTGTGGACAGTCTGAGCACTGATGGAGGGATTGTGCGTTCCTGGTGTAACTCGGGCAGTTGTTGTTGCCATCCTGTACCTGTCTCGCAGGTGTGATGTTCGGATGTACCGATCCTGTGCAGGTGTTGTTACATGTGGTCTGTCACTGTGAGCTGTTCATCCTGTCTCCCTGTAGCGCTGTCTTAGGCATCTCACAGTACAGACATTGCAATTTATTGCCCTGGCCACATCTGCAGTCCTCATTCCTCCTTGCAGTATGCCTAAGGCACGTTCATGCAGATGAGCAGGGACCCTGTGCATCTTTCTTTTGGTGTTTTTCAGTCAGTAGAAAAGCCTCTTTTAGTGTCCTTAGATTTCATAACTGTGACATTATTGTCCTACCATCTGTAAGCTGTAAGCTGTCTTAACGACCGTTCCACAGGTGCATGTTCATTAATTGTTTATGGTTCATTGAACAAGCATGGGAAACAGTGTATAAGCTCTTTACAATGAGGATCTGTGAAGTTATTTAGATTTTTGCGAATTATCTTTGAAGGACAGGGTCCTGAAAAGGGGACGTTTCTTTTTTTGCTGAGTTTACTTGTGTGCATATGTCATGCTTGATCTCTGCTTGAGTGTGTAAGTCCTTGATCTATTCGACACGTGTGCACATCTGTCTTCTTTGTGTGTGCATGTGTCTATTTGAATGTACATGTGTGTATGTGTGTATGTGTGTATGTGTGTGTGTGTGTGTGTGCAATTGAACGTATCCTGTTTACATTCCATCACAGACACACACACATACACACATACACACACACACACACACACACACACACACACACACACACACACACACACACACACACACACACACACACACACACACACACACACACACACACACACACACACACACACACACACACACACACACACACACACACACACACACACACACACACACACAGAGTACAAAATAAGCAACCTAAATAGAATTCACAACCACAAAGGACTCAACAACAGAGAAACAGGTCTCCTTGGGAATGCCTTTGTGTTTTAACACTGTTCCTGTCTGTTTACCCTTAGGGCTGTAGTGTAAATCTGAGTGCCTTCAGAATCCATGGGGGTTCTCCTACTTTACTTTGACTACACATTGCTTGAGGCACGTGTTTGCTCTGCATTGCTCTACAACTATGTGGGTATAGGTAATGTTAATACACAGTGAGATATTTAGTCAGACTATTGATGTTTTGACGTATGAGTGAGAATATGTACTTTCTAAACACCAAAGGATACAGATTAATGATAGTGTGCATTCAAAATGTTAAAATACCTAATATCTTTCTTATAAAATAGTGAGGGGAATAACATAAAATACTGGCTGATAAGTAATCCTATTTGCATTCACACCAGCACTAGAGAGTAAATGAACAACAGTTTCATATTAAATAAACACATGCATACAGACACATTCTTTTCTGTTTACTGGCTTTGTCTGATCTCTGGAGAGAGACAGATCTGTCCCATCTTATTTCTCTCTTTCTTTATTTCTCTCTGTCTCTCTCTGTCTCTCTCTCTACCCCTCTCTCTCTTTCCTTCTTTCTTTCTTTCTTTCTTTCTTTCTTTCTTTCTTTCTTTCTCTCTTTCTCTCTCTCTCTCTCTCTCTCTCTCTCTCTCTCTCTCTCTCTCTCTCTCGCGTTGTGTCTCTCAGACACAAACACACTCTTACACACACAAACACCACTTTCCATCCTGTTATTAATTTCCTCCTAGCACCTTATCTAAACATACAGAATCCTCCTCACAACATGCCCACGGTGCAGGTTTTAGAGCCTGCTGTTTTAGACTCCTGCTTGTCTTTTCCTGCCGAGGTGGCCAATTTGACCCAAGATGATACCAGTGGTCACTTCGTTGCTGTCACTCCCTACGTCCGCTAAGGGGGTCACCTCACCTCACGAGAGGTCCTGCATTCCAAATGACACCCTATTCCCTATATAGTGCACTACTTCTGATCAAAGACTAGTGCTGAGTGATTAGTGCTTTTGGAGGTTGTTTCGGTTCAATTATTAGAAAATAATCAAGGATTTCAGTTTCAATAATTTTAACAAAATATTAATTGGATTAGTAGGTTGAATGCTGTAACAACACAGAATAAAACAATAAATAAAAGTCCCATGATGGTAGTGACTGACATTACTGCTTATCACTTATTAACCATAATGTATTCAAATTACTCAAATAAGATATTTCAGTTGTGTATATTACATTTGTTTTATTTGAAGACTTTATTATTTCATTCCAAGTCATCTCATCTCTATAGAGCTGCTGCCTCTGCTGTCTGATGAAATCACTATTTTAGTAGTTCCTCAAAGTAAATAAGGCATACTTTTATGATTGCTGAATACCAACTATCAATCACTTAGATCATGTATCTTCAGGTAGAGACACCTCGCGAAGCAACTGCTCTCTATCCCTCAAGATTGTGCATTCTTCTCACTTCTCCCTATCTGTGTCTGTCCCACATTAACTTAACTAATGTAGCTGGTGTAAAAGAAACACACGAACCAGAGAAGTAGGTGCGCAATGGATTATGGTCATTGTAGTTAATTACCACGTTTTCTGCGCTAAACTATGTAGAATATTGGCCTGTTGGAAGCTACAACTCTAAAGAAACTGTGCGTTGAGCTCACAGAAATGGAATTCAAAAATCATTTAACCGACGTCGGTCGTTTAAGTTGTTTAGAAACCGAAAATTAACATTTATGTTAATCGCTCAGCACTACCAGAACCAGATGGGCCATCGGAAAAAGTAGTGTACTACATAGGGAATAGGGTGTAATTTGGGATCGAGGCTGGAGATGGCTATGGGGGTCGATGGAGGGAAGGGGGAAGTGAAGAGGGGAGGAGGGAGGTTGAATATCTCCCCTGTCACCTCGACATTCTCTCAGGGAGATTGAAGACCCAGGAGAGAGGGGTTGGTTGTGTGTGTTTGTGTGTGTGTGTGTGTGTGCACTATTGTGAGTTAGTGTGTGTGAGTGTGTGGTTCCTCAGGCACACACACCTCTCCTGTCCTGGTTGATTGACAGGGTTAGTGATTACACACTTGAGACCTGACCCCTGTCTCTCTCCTGAATGGCTCGTCTCTCTGTCTTCATACATTGTAATCTGACACCTTCCTCCCACGGAGATGTTACAACAGTGGTGGTGGTGTGTGTGTGTGTGTGTGTGTGTGTGTGTGTGTGTGTGTGTGTGTGTGTGTGTGCGTGCGTGCGTGCGTGTGTGTGTGTGTGTGTGTGATCCTGTCTCCATCTCCCCTGGTTACCACCTATCAACCACCTGACCAGAGAGGAAGTCAATAGTGTTTGTGGAAAGGGTGGCAGGGACCCACATACTGTTGTGTCTGTCTGTCTGCCTGTCTATCTGCCTGTTTGTGTCTGTCTGGCTGTCGGTCTGTCTGCCTGTATCTATCATAACTGTGTCTTTGTGATAGTAGTAGTTGGGATTGTTCAACTCTTTCTCTTCCCCTCTCTCTCCCCCTCGCCAACACTCTCTCCTCTCTCTGTCAGGTTTCCAGTGGAGATCCAGTCAGGTCTTCTGGAAGTCATATCTCCGTCTGTCCACTTCTACCCCGACTTCTCCCGCCTCAAAGAGTCCTTCGGAGACCCCAAGGAGAGGGTCAGGTAAGACTGCAGCCTTCTCAGCAGTTTTCACAATTGTCTGAGGGTTCAACTGCAGTTAATTTCAGGAGACAAGTTGAAATGTAACTCATGTCTTGAACCTTGGCCCATTGTTTGGTTAGAGGATTCCAAGAAGATTTGTTCAAATGAAACTGGGCCACAGGAGATTGGTGGCAACTTATTAGGGTAGGATGGGCTTGTGGTAATGGCTGAAGCAGAGTCAGTGGAATGGTATCAAATACATCAAACATGGTTTCCATGTGTTTGATGTCATTTGATTTGCTCTGTTCCAGCCATTATTATGAGCTGTGCTCCCCTCAGCAGCCTCCACTGAACTGAGCGCGTGTGTGTGAGTGTATGTGTGTGCTGTCTTGTTGAGTCCGACATGAGGAAGCTCTCCACTGCTCTGTCCTTGTGTGACTTGATGACATCACTTCAGTGTCACCACATCTCCCTTCACTTACTTATCACCCTGCAGTGTGTGTGTGTGTGTGTGTGTGTGTGTGTGTGTGTGTGTGTGTGTGTGTGTGTGTGTGTGTGTGTGTGTGTGTGTGTGTGTGTGTGTGTGTGTGTGTGTGTGTGTGTGTGTGTATGCGCGTGCACGTGCATGCGTGTGAATATGTCATGTGCATAACTGTGCATGCATTAGCCTCTGTGTCTGTCTGCCTGTCTGTTTGTTTTTCTGACTGTCTATGTATGAACAGTGCTTTCAGAAAGTATTAACACCCCTTGACCTTTTCTACATTTTGGTGGGATTCAAATGGATTAGTCCTTTTTTTGTAAACGATCTTCACAAAATACTCAGTAATGTCAAAGTGGAAGAAAAATTCAAACGTGTAAAAAATAGAAAACACGTATGTACAGTGGGGAGAACAATTATTTGATACACTGCCGATTTTGCAGGTTTTCCTACTTACAAAGCATGTAGAGGTCTGTAATTTTTATCATAGGTACACTTCAACTGTGAGAGACGGAATCTAAAACAAAAATCCAGAAAATCACATTGACATGATTTGGAAAGGCACACACCTGTCTATATAAGGTCCCACAGTTGACAGTGCATGGCAGAGAAAAAACCAAGCCATGAGGTCGAAGGAATAGTCCTTAGAGCTCCGAGACAGGATTGTGTCGAGGCACAGATCTGGGGAAGTGTAGCAAAACATTTCTGCAGCATTGAAGGTCCCCAAGAACACAGTGGTCTCTATCATTCTTAAATGGAAGAAGTTTGGAACCATCAAGACTCTTCCTAGAGCTGGCTGCCAGGCCAAACTGAGCAATCGGGGGAGAAGGACCTCGGTCAGGGTGTTGACCAAGATCCCGGTGGTCACTCTGAAAGAGCTCCAATGTTCCTCTGCTGAGATGGGAGAACCTTCCAGAAGGACAACCATCTTTGCAGCACTCCACCATTTAGGTCTTTATGGTAGAGTGGCCAGACGGAAGCCACTCCTCAGTGAAAGGCACATGACAGCCCGCTATGAGTTTGCTAAAAGGCACCTAAAGACTCTCAGACCATGAGAAACAAGATTCTCTGGCCTGATGAAACCAAGATTGAACTCTTTGACACAGGATTTTGAATGAATTTATTTGCAAATGATGGTGGAAAATAACTATTTGGTCAATAACAAAGTTTATCTCAATACTTTGTTATATACCTTTTGTTGGCAATGACAGAGGTCAAGCGTTTTCTGTAAGTCTTCACAAGGTTTTCACACACTGTTGCTGGTATTTTGGCCCATTCCTCCAGGCAGATGAAACGTGGCTGGGTCTTTCAGCATGACAATGATCCCAAACACACCGCCTGGGCAACGAAGGAGTGGCTTCACTCCTTCGTTGTAGTGATGTTTTGGGGCTGTTGCTGGGCAACATGGACTTTCAACTCCCTCCAAAGGTTTTCTATGGGGTTGAGATCTGGAGACTGGCCAGGCCACTCCAGGACCTTGAAATGCTTCTTACGAAGCCACTCCTTCGTTGCCCAGGCGGTGTGTTTGGGATCATTGTCATGCTGAAAGACCCAGCCACGTTTCATCTTCAATGCTCTTGCTGATGGAAGGAGGTTTTCTCTCAAAATCTCACGATACATGGCCCCATTCATTATTTCCTTTACATGGATCAGTCGTCCTGGTCCCTTTGCAGAAAAACAGCCCCAAAGCATGATGTTTCCACCCCCATGCTTCACAGTAGGTATGGTGTTCTTTGGATGCAACTCAGCATTCTTTGTCCTCCAAACAAGACCCACGTCCCTGGCTACGTATTGTGTTACTGATGGTTGGCTTTGTTACTTTGGTCCCAGATCTCTGCAGGTCATTCACTAGGTCCCCCGCGTGGTTCTGGGATTTTTGCTCACCGTTCTTGTGATAATTTTGACCCCACGTGGTGAGATCTTGCGTGGAGCCCCAGATCGAGGGAGATTATCAGTGGTCTTGTATGTCTTCCATTTCCTAATATTTGCTCCCACAGTTGATTTCTTCAAACCAAGCTGCTTACCTATTGCAGATTCAATCTTCCCAGCCTGGTGCAGGTCTACAATTTTGTTTCTGGTGTCCTTTGACAGCTCTTTGGTCTTGGCCATAGTGGAGTTTGGAGTGTGACTGTTTGAGGTTGTGGACAGGTGTCTTTTATACTGATAACAAGTTCAAACAGGTTCCATTAATACAGGTAATGAGTGGAGGACAGAGGATCCTCTTAAAGAAGAAGTTACAGGTCTGTGAGAGCCAGAAATAATGAATAAATAAATTCATTAAAAATCCTACAATGTGATTTTCTGGATTTTTTTTTTCATTTTGTCTGTCATAGTTGAAGTGTACCTATGATGAAATTACAGGCCTCTCTCATCTTTTTAAGTGGGAGAACTTGCACAATTGGTGGCTGACTAAATACCTTTTTGCCCCACTGTACATATAAATACACATATATATATATACACACATTCACACACATCTTTTAAAAATATATTTTCCTTACCACCCCCTCCCCCAATTGGAGGAACATTCAATGGTGAGAAATGTCTCCGTCCTTGGAGCAAAAACTTAGTGCTTTCCAGGAGCACAAGTACAGGACATCAATAAGCTGCTCCCAAACATTTTAAACCAGCATCAGGACATTTAGTCTGTCAAAGTTCATGTGGGATTTAAAGACATTATGAAGGGCATCTCAGAACAGCTGAAGATGGATTTTAAAGAACAGATTGGGTCACTACTTGACACCAACAAGCGCCCCATAATATCTGGCCCTCTGCCCTCTCTAAATCGTGGCATTGAACGGTTCAGTAGACTTTTCGTCCTCCATAACTGGCTACGAGACTATTGCAGCTTTGTGGGTGTCACATTTATTGACAATTTTGATAGCTTCTGGAAACAAAGCTCATATTTTGAGTTGGATCGGATCCAACCAAATCATTTGGGTTCCTGGATCCTTTCACAGCATTGTAAGGCTACATCCATTGGATGTAGTGATCACAATATAGTAGCCATATCTTGGAAAACCAAAGTTCCAAAGGCTGGTACTAATATAGTGTATAAGAGGTCATACAATACATTTTGTAGTGATTCCTATGTTGTTGATGTAAAGAATATTTGTTGGTCTGTGGAGTGTAATGACGAGCAATCAGACGCTGCACTTGACACATTTACAGTTGAAGTAGGAAGTTTACATACACCTTAGCCAAATACAGTTAAACTCAGTTTTTCATAATTCCTGACATTTAGTCCTCGTAAAAATTCCCTGTCTTAGGTCAGTTAGGATCACCACTTTATTTTAAGACTGTGAAATGTCAGAATAATAGTAATTTCAGCTTCCCAGTGGGTCAGAAGTTTACATACACTCAATTTGTATGTGGTAACATTGCCTTTAAATTGCCTTTAAATGGTTTAACTTGAGTCAAACGTTTCGGGTAGCCTTCCACAAACTTCCAACAATAAGTTGGGTGAATTTTGGCCATTTCCACCTGACATAGCAGGTGAAACTGAGTCAGGTTTGTAGGCCTCCTTGCTCGCACGTGCTTTTTCAGTTCTGCCCACAAAATGTCTATGGGGTTGAAGTCAGGGCTTTGTAATGGCCACTCCAATACCTTGACTGTGTTGTCCTTAAGCCATTTGCCACAACTTTGGAAGTATGCTTGGGGTCATTGTCCATTTGGAAGACTCATTTGCGACCAAGCTTTAACTTCCTGACTGATGTCTTGAGATGTTTATTCAATATATCCACATAATTTTCCTCCCTCATGATGCCATCTAGTTTGTGAAGTGCACCAGTCTCTCTTGCAGCAAAGCACCCCCACAACATGGTACTGCCACCAACGTGCTTCACGGTTGGGATGTTGTTCTTTGGCTTGCAAGCCTCCCCTTTTTCCTCCAAACATAACGATGGTAATTATGGCCAAACAGTTCTATTTTCAGTTCATCAGACCAGAGGGCATTTCTCCAAAAGTACGATCTTTGTCCCCATGTGCAGTTGTAAAGCGTAGTCTGGCTTTTTTTATGGCAGTTTTGGAGCAGTGATTTCTTCTTTGCTGAGCGACCTTTCAGGTTATGTCAATATAGGACTTGTTTTACTGTGGATATAGATACTTTTGTACCTGTTTCCTCCAGCATCTTCACAAGGTCCTTTGCTGTTGTTCTGGGATAGATTTGCACTTTTCGCACCAAAGTATGTCTCCTTCCTGAGCGGTATGGTGGCTGAGTGGTCCCATGGTGTTTATACTTGCGTACTATTGTTTGTACAGATGAACGTGGTACCTTCAGGCATTTGGAAATTGCTCCCAAGGATGAACCAGACTTGTGGAGGTCTACAATTTTTTTCTGAGGTCTTGGCTGATTTCTTATGATTTTCCCTTGATGTCAAACAAACAGTCACTGCGTTTCCAAGTAGGCCTTGAAATACATCCAGAGGTACACCTCAATTGGAGGAATTTTCCAAGGTGTTCAAAGGCACAGTCAACTTAGTATGTAATCTTCTGACCCACTGGAATTGTGATACAGTGAATTATAAGTTAAATAATCTGTCTGTAAACAATTGTTGGAAAAATTACTTGTCATTCACAATGTAGATGTCTTAACCGACTTGCCAAAACTACAGTTTGTTAACAAGAAATTTGTGGAGTGGTTGAAAAACGAGTTTTAATTACTCCAACCTAAGTGTATGTAACTTCCGACTTCAACTGTATGAAATTGCTTATCTCATTTACTAATAAACATGCACCCATTAAGAAAATGGTTGTATAAACACTTAAATTGTAGTGGATTGATGATTAATTGAAAAAATGTTTTGGTTGAGAGGGATGAGGCAAAAGGAATGACAAATAAGTCTACTTTGCAGACGTACTGCAAATTGAGATGTCATGTGACTAAACTGAATAAAAAGAAGAAACTACACTATGAAACAGAAAAGAAAAATGACATGAAGAATGATAGTAAAAAGCTTTGGAGCACCTTAATTTACATTTTGGAATCAGATGGCTCATTCATCACAAAACCCACTGATATTGCCAACTACTTGAATGAAATGGTCATTGGAAAGATTATCAAACTTAGGCATGACATGCCAGCAACAAACACTAACAATACACATCCAAGTAGATCTAACCAAATTATGAAAGACAAGCATTGTAATTTAGAATATTGACATGTTGAATGCACCAAGCTGTCTTTCTAAACCACTGGCACACAGCTCGGACACCCACCCATACCCCACAAGACATGCCACCAGAGGTCTCTTCACGCTCCCCAGGTCCGGAACAGACTATGGGAGGCACACAGCTCGGACACCCACCCATACCCCACAAGACATGCCACCAGAGGCATCTAAATCTTGTTGGGGGAGAAGGGGGGTGAGAAGGATTCACGCTCCCCTAGGTATAAGTCCGGAACAGACTATGGGAGTCGCACAGTACTACATAAAGCCATGACTACATGGAACTCTATTCTACATCAAGTAACTCATGCAAGCAGTAAAATTTGATTTAAAAACTGATTTAAAAAATACACCTTATGGAACTGCAGGGACTGTGAAGCAAGACAAACCTAGGCACAGACACATGCATACACACACACACACACGATAACATACACACTATACACACACGTACACATCGATTTTGTATTGTTGATATGTCGTAGTAGAGTAAGGACCTGAGGGCACATACTTAATGTGTTGTGAAATCTATTGTAATGTTTTTAAAATTGTATAACTAACTTAATTTTGCTTTACCCCAGTAAGAGTTGCTGCTGCAAATGGTGATCCTTAAAAATGTCAATACAATATGTAGTCTTGGTAAGCAACACTAGTGTATATTTGGTCTTGTGTTTTAAGTTATTGTCCTGCTGAAAGGTGAATTTGTCTCCCAGTGTCTGGTTCAGTCTGCTTTCAGACTGAACCAGGTTTTCCTCTAGGAATAGTGCTTTAGCTCTATTCCATTTATTTTTATCCGAAAAAAAAACCTAGTCCTTGCAGATGACAAGCATCCTCGTAACATGATGCAGCCACCAATATGCTTGAAAATGTGGCGAGTGGTACTCAGTGATGTCTTGAGTTGGATTTGCCCCCAAAATAACACTTTGTATTCAGGATATAAAGTTAATTGCTTTGCCACATTTGTTGCATTTTTACTTTAGTACCTTATTGCAAACAGGATGCATGTTTTGGAATATTGGTATTCTGTACAGGCTTCCTTGTTTTCACTCTTTCATTTAGGTTACTATTGTGGAGTAACAACAATGCTGTTGATCCATCCTCAGTTTTCTCGTATCACAGCCATTAAACTCTGTAAACATTGGCCTCATGGTGAAATTTACATTACATTTACATTTACATTTAAGTCATTTAGCAGATTTAGCTTTCCTTCCTCTCCAGTCAACTGAGTTAGGAAGGACACCTGTATCTTAATAGCGAATGGGTTTATTGATACACCGCCCAAAGTGTAATTAATAACTTCACCATGCTCAAAGTGATATTCAATCGTTGCATTTTTTTCTACAATTCTACCAATAGGTGCCCTTCTTTGCGAGGCATTAGAAAACCTCCCTGGTCTTTGTAGTTGAATCATTGTTTAAAAGTCACTGCTCGACTGAGAGACCTTACAGATAATTGTATGTGTGGGGTACAGAGATGAGGTAAGCATTTAAAATCACGTTGAACACTATTATTGCACACAGAGTGAGTCCGTGCAACTTGTTATGTGACTTGTTAAGCACATTTTTACTGCTGAACTTAATTATGCTTGCCATAACGAAGGGATTGAAAACGTATTGACTTTTCATTTTTTATGAATTTGTAAACATTTCTAAAAACATAATTCCACTTTGACATTGTGGGGTATTGTGTGTAGGCCAGTGACACACAATCTCAATTGAATCAATTTAAAATGCGGGCTGTAACACAACAAAATGTGGGAAAGGTCAAGGGGTTTCAATACTTTCTTAACACTGTGTGTGAGTGTTTTATACGCCTACGTTTATGGGCCTTCATTTGTTTATTTGTGTCTGTGTCTGACTCTCTGAGACTTGATTTCTCATTTCTGTGTGCAGTCAGTCTGTTCTTTTGTTTTATTTAGTGCTTGGCTGCGGTGTGTGGTTTTGATGAAGAACAGGCTAGCTGAAGGAGGCTGGCTGAGTGAAGTCAAGTCAGTCATGTGTCGGTGTGTCTGTGCTACTGTTCATAGCTCTTCTATTCCTAACTCAGCCATTGTTATTTAATTACCAAGGCAAAGGAATCCGTAGACTCACTCCGTAGACAACTACTTTGGCTATGCTTTATCATAGAAACACAGAAGAATGATATCAAGCTGTGCAAAGATGTAGTAAATCTGAAGTTCCCCTCCCCAACTTCTTCCATTCTCCTCTCCTCCCCTCTGCTTTCCGTGGGTGTGCCAGGCTCTCCATCTCACCTGTGTGTGTAATCCAGGGAGATTTGTTCAGATTAGAGGCTTTTAACAGTTTCACTCTGACAGCATTACTAGTTTGGGAATGGGAGGGCACTCTCGTCAATCCTAAATCCTGCCAGAAACACACATTCATCCCTACACTCACACACAAAAATGAGAGAGAGGAGATAATGAATGAATGAATGAAAAATAAGTGGAAGGGAAAGAGTAAGAGAAAAAATAATAACAAATGATGCGGCGAGGAGGGGAGAGGTACTTTACTGAAGACTGGTAATGACTGGTAGTGAAAATAATAATTTGTTCTTAACTGACTTGCCTAGTTAAATAAAGGTAAAATAAAAAAATTAAATTACAGATCAGAGAAGATAGGTACTTTACTGAAGACTGGTAGTGATTACCATCACAGCAGCAAGATTTGTGACCTGTTGCCACGAGAAAAGGGCAACCAGTGAAGAACAAACACCATTGTAAATACAACCCATATTTATGCTTATTTATTTTATCTTGTGTCCTTTAACTATTTGTACATTGTATATATATATATATATATAATATGACATTTGTAATGTCTTTACTGTTTTGAAACTTCTGTATGTGTAATGTTTACTGTTCATTTTTGTTGTCTTTCACCTTATATATTAACTTTGTATGTTGTCTACCTCACTTGCTTTGGCAATGTTAACACGTGTTTCCCATGCCAATAAAGCCCTTGAATTGAATTGAATTGAATTGATTATAGATCAGAGAAGAGAGGTACTTTACAGAAGACTGGTAGTGATTATAGATCAGAGATGAGAGGTACTTTACTGAAAACTGGTAGTGATTATAGATCAGAGATGAGAGGAGAGGTACTTTACTGAAAACTGGTAGTGATTATAGATCAGAGATGAGAGGAGAGGTACTTTACTGAAGACTGGTAGTGATTGTAGATCAGAGAAGAGAGGTACTTTACAGAAGACTGGTAGTGATTATAGATCAGAGATGAGAGGAGAGGTACTTTACTGAAGACTGGTAGTGATTATAGATCAGAGATGAGAAGAGAGGTACTTTACAGAAGACTGGTAGTGATTATAGATAAGAGATGAGAGGAGAGGTACTTTACTGAAGACTGGTAGTGATTATAGATCAGAGATGAGAATAGAGGTACTTTACAGAAGACTGGTAGTGATTATAGATCAGATATGAGAGGAGAGGTACTTTACTGAAGACTGGTAGTGATTATAGATCAGAGATGAGAAGAGAGGTACTTTACTGAAGACTGGTAGTGATTATAGATCAGAGATGAGAGGAGAGGCACTTTACTGAAGACTGGTAGTGATTCTAGACCAGTATTCAGACCCCTTGACTTTTTCCATTGCAGCCTTATTCTAGACATTGTTGCATTGTAATGTATTGAAAAAAAAAAAAAAAAATATTACATTTACATAAATGTTCAGACCTTTTTCTCAGTACTTTGTTGAAACACCTTTGGCAGTCTTGAGTCTTCTTTGGTATGACACTACAAGCTTGGCAAACCTGTATTTGGGGAGTTTCTCCCATTCTTCTCTGCCAATTCTTTCAAGATCTGTCAGGTTGGATGGGGAGCACCGCTGCACAGCTATTTTCAGGTCTCCCCAGAGATGTTTGATCGGGTTCAAGTCCATGCTCTGGCTGGGACACTCAAGGACATTCAGAGACTTGTCCCAAAGTCACTCCTGCGTTGTCTTGGCTGTGTTCTTAGGGTCCTGTTGGAAGGTGAACCTTCTCCCCAGGTCCTGAGTGTTCTGGAGCAGGTTTTCATCACAGATCTCTCTATACTTTGCTCCGTTCATCTTTGTCTCGATCCTGACTAGTCTCACAGTCCAAACTTCCATTTAAGAATGATTGAGGCCAATGTGTTCTTGGGGACCTTCAATGCTGCAGAAATGTTTTGGTAACCTTCCCCAGATCTGTGCCTCGACACAATCCTGTCTCTGAGCTCTACGGACAATTCCTTCGACCTCATGGCTTGGTTTTTGCTCTGACATGCACTGTCAACTGTGGGACCTGATATAGGTTTGTGCCTTTCCAAGTCATGTCCAATCATTTGAATTTACCACAGGTGGACTCCAATCAAGTTGTAGAAACATCTCAAGGATGATCATTGAAAACAGGATGTACCTGAGCTCAATATCGAGTCTCATAGCAAAGGGTCTGAATACTTATGTAAATGTAATATTTCTGTTTTTGAAATATTTTTTAAATAAATTTGCAACAATTTCTAAAAACCTGTTTTTGTTTTTTCATTATGGGGTATTGTGTTTTTTTTTAATCCATTTTTGATTGAGGCTGTAACATAACACAATGTGTAAAAGGGGAAAGGTTCTGAATACTTTCCGAATGCACAATATGTGCTGCAGTAATGAGTGTGAGCATTGGGAATGGTGCCTGCTGCAAGCCACTGCCATGGCTAACTCATGAGGCCCACTTAAGACAGGGGCCCGTGCCTCGCTGAGATATTATTTATTTATTTTCCTCCCTAATTCCGTGGTATCTAATTGGTAGTTAGTCTTGTCTCATCGCTGCAACTCCTGTACAGACTCGGGGGAGGCGAAAGTTTGAGAGCCGTGTGTCCTCTGAAACATAACCCAACGAAGCCAAGCCAAGCCGCACTGCTTCTTGACACAATGCCAACTTAACCCGGAAGCCAGCCTCACCAATGTGTCGGAGGAAACACCATGCACCTGGCGAAGTCGCTAGTGCGCGATGGGACAAGGACATCCCTGCCGACCAAACCCTCCTCTAACCCGGGCAATGCTGAGCGAATTGTGCGCCGCCCCATGGGTCTCCCGGTCACAGCTCGAACCCAGAATCTCTAGTGGCACAGCTAGCCCTGTGATGCAGTGTCTTAGATCACTGCATCACTCGGGAGGCCTACTTGCTTAGGTATTTAACGAGCCACACACACAAACACATACACACACACACACACACACACACACACACACACACACACACACACACACACACACACACACACACACACACACACACACACACACACACACACACACACACACACACACACACACGCACTACACACAGACACAGACAGGCACACACGAACACACACTCACAAACTCACAGATTGGCAGTGGTGTAAAGTAGTTAAATAAAACTACTTTAAAGTACTACTTAAGTAGTTGTTTTGGGTATATGGATTTTACTTCACTATTTATATTTTTGCCAACTGTTACTTTTACTTCACTACATTCCTAAAGTAAAGAATGTACTTCTTACTCCATACATTTTCCCTGACACCCAAAAGTACTCGTTACATTTCGACAGGAAAATGGTCCAATTCACACACTTATCAAGAGAACATCCCTGGTCATCCCTACTGCCTCTGGTCTGGCAGACTCACTAAACTCAAATGCTTCATTTGTAAATGATGTCTGAGTGCTGGAGTGTGACCCTGGCTATCTGTCAAAAAAAATAATTGTGCCATCTGGTTCGCTTAATATAAGGAATTTGAAGTGGTTTATTCTTTTACTTTTGATACTTATAGTTTGAAGTCGGAAGTTTACATACACTTAGGTTGGAGTCATTAAAACTTGTTTTTCAACCACTCCACAAATTTCTTGCTAACAAACTATGGGTTTGGCAAGTCGGTTAGGACATCTACTTTGTGCATGACAGTCACGCCGTGACCTTAGAACTTTTTACGTCTCTATTTTGGTTTGGTCAGGGTGTGATTTGCGTGCGCATTCTATGTTCCTTTTTCTATGTTTTTGTATTTCTTTGTTTTGGCCGAGTATGGTTCTCAATCAGGGACAGCTGTCTATCGTTGTCTCTGATTGGGAACCATACTTAGGTAGCTTTTTCCCACAGGGTTTTTGTGGGTAGTTCATTTCTGTTTAGTGTTTTGCACCTTTCAGGACTGTTTCGGTGATTCCCTTGGTTATTTTGTTATTAGTGTTCAGTTTTAATAAAGTAAGCATGAACACTTACCACGCTGCGCTTTGGTCCGATGATTCTTCATCTTCCGACGACGAATACCATTACAATGACACAGGTAATTTTTCCATGTCATGGCTTTAGAAGCTTCTGACATCAGTTGAGTCAATTGGAGGTGTACCTCTGGATGTACAAGGCCTACCTTCAAACTCAGTGCCTCTTTGCTTGACATCATGGGAAAATCAAAAGAAATCAGCCAAGACCTCAGAAAAAAATTGTGGACCTCCACAAGTCTGGTTCATCCTTGGGAGCAATTTCCAAACACCTGAAGGTATCACGTTCATCTGTACAAACAATAGTATGCAAGTATAAACACCATGGGACCACTCAGCCGCCATACCGCTCAGGAAGAAGACGCGTTCTGTCTCATAGAGATTAACATACTTTGGTGCGAAAAGTGCAAATCAATCCCAGAACAACAGCAACACCTTGTGAAGATGTTGGAGGAAACAGGTACAAAAGTATATCCACAGTAAAACCAGTCCTATATCGACATAACCTGAAAAGCTGCACAGAAAGGAAGAAGCCACTGCTCCAAAACCGCCATAAAAAAGCCAGACTACGGTTTACAACTGCACATGTGGACAAAGATCGTACTTTTGGGGGAAATGTCCTCTGTTCTGATGAAAAAAATATATAACTCTTTGGCCATAATGACCATCGTTATGTTTGGAGGAAAAAGGGGGAGGCTTGCAAGCCAAAAACCACCATCCCAACCATGAAGCACAGGGGTGGTAGCATCATGTTGTGGGTGTGCTTTGCTGCAGGCAGGACTGGTGCACATCACAAAATAGATGGCATCATGAGGTAGGAAAATTATGTGGGTACATTGAATCAACATCTCAAGACATCAGTCAGGAAGTTACAGCTTGGTCGTAAATGGGTTTTCGAAATGGACAATGACCCCAAGCGTACTTCCAAAGTTGTGGCAAAATGGCTTAAGGAAAACAAAGTCAAGGTATTGGAGTGGCCATCACAAAGTCTTGACCTCAATCCTATAGAAAATGTGCGGGCAGAACTGAAAAAGCACGTGCGAGCAAGAAGGCCTACAAACCTGACTCAGTTATACCAGCTCTGTCAGGTGGAATGGGCCAAAATTGACCCAACTTATTATGGGAAGCTTGTGGAAGGCTACCCGAAACATTTGACTCAAGTTAAACAATTTAAGGCAGTGCTACCAAATACTAATTGAGTTTATGTAAACTTCTGACCCACTGGGAATGTGATAGAAGAAATAAAAGCTGAAATAAATCATTCTCTCTACAATCATTCTGACATTTCACATTCTGAAAATAAAGTGGTGGATCCTAATTGACCTGAGACAGGGAATTTTACTAAGATTAAATGTAAGGAATTGTGGAAAAACTTGAGTTTAAATGTATTTGGCTAAAGTGTATGTAAACTTCTGACTTCAACTGTAAGTACATTTGAGCAATTCCATTTACTTTGATACTTACATATATTTAAAACCAAATACTTTTTGTCTTTTACTGGGTGACTTTCACTTTTACTTGAGTCTTTTTCTATTAAGGTATCTTTACTTTTCCTCAAGTTTGACAATTGACTACTTTTTCCATCACTTCTGATTGACAGGACAGATCTCTGTCTGGGAGGAGAAACACACCAGAGAAACACACCAAATACACATGAGAGAGAATATATATGGGAACAGCAAAAGCAAAGATGTGGCAATTAACCAGAGCTAAAGCGAGAGAGACAGTTAGGATGTGTGATGGAATCACAATAAGAAGGAATGGATAAAGGAAAGGGAACATTTCAGAGAAAAAGAGTGGTTAAGATTGAAAATAAAGTGAGCGAGATAGAATGTGTGTGTGAGAGAGGGCGAGAGATTGCCATGTCTTCCAGAGAAGGAGAGAAAGTGACAGAGTGAGAGTTTTTCAGATAGAAAATTATAAAGAATGATAGGGAGAGAGGGAGAGAGACGATGATAAAGAGGAAGGAGAGAGATGAAGAAGAAGAGGGAGAGAAACGGTGATGTAGAGGAAGCGGGAGAGAGACGATGATGTAGAGGGAGAGAGACGACGAGGAAGAGCGAGAGAGACGACAACGAAGAGGGAGAGAGACGACGATGAAGAGGGAGAGAGACGATGAAGAGGAAGAGGGAGAGAGACGATGATGAAGAGCAAAAGTAAGAGAGACTATGAAGAAGAGGAAGGAGAGAGACGATGATGAAGAGGGAGAGAGACGATGATGAAGATATAAGAGTGTGAGAGACGATGATGAAGAGGAAGGGTGTGAGAGACGGTGAAGAGGGTGAGAGACGATAACGAAGAGGGAGAGAGACGATGAGGAAGAAGAAGAGTGAGAGAGAAGATGATGAAGAGGGAGAGAGACGATGATGTAGAAGAAGAGGGAGTGAGACGACGGGGAGAGTGCGAAAGACTACGAGGAAGCGAGAGATAGACGATGACGAAGATGAAAGAGAGAGGATGAGGAGGGAGAGCGATGAAGAGGGAGTGGGAGAGATGATGATGAAGAGGAAGGAGAGGGACGATGATGAAGAGGGAGAGAAACGATAAGGAAGAGTGTGAGAGAGGAAGAGGGAGAGACGATGATGAAGAGAAAGAGTGAGAGACGGTGATGAAGAGGGAGAGTGACGATGATGAAGAGGAAGGAGTGAGACTAGACCCGTAACAATGATGAGGAAGAGAGATGATGATGGAGAGGAAGAGAGACGATGATGAAGAGGGAGAGGGATGAAGAGGAAGGAATACGATGATGAAGAGGAAAAGGGAGATAGACGATCATGAAGAGGAAGGGGAAGAGGAGAGAGACGATGACGAAGATGAAGAGGGAGAGAGATGATGATGAAGAGGGAGAGAGATGATGATGAGGAAGAGGGAGAGACGATGATGAAGAGAAAGAGTGTGAGAGACGATAAGGAAGTGGAAGAGGGACAGAGACGATGATGAAGAGGAAGGAGAAAGACTCGTAACAATGATGATGAAGAGGAAGAGAGACAATGATGAAAAGAAAGAGAGACGATGATAAAGAGGGAGAGGGACGAAGAGGAAGAGAGAGGATGATGAAGAGGAAGAAGGAGAGACGATGAAGAGGAAGAAGGAGAGAGACGATGAAGAGGAAGAGGGAGAGAGACGATAATAAAGAGGAGGAAGAGAGACAGAGAGAAAGAGTGTGTCTGAGACCAACTGTCATCACCGTCATGTCTTCCAGATGATTTACCGGTGATCTGGACTAGAAGTGGAGCATCAGCACTAAGACAACCAGGACAGGGTGTCGCTCTCAGTTCACCACGGCGAATGAGGCGCTGTCACACACACAGATCATCAGCCGCGAGTGTTGTCTTAGTGATAGTTCTGTTTTGTCATGCAATGTAGCTCTGGATGCTCAGCTACGACCTATAGTGGGGCAAAAAAAGTATTTAGTCAGCCACCAATTGTGCAAGTGCTCCCATTTAAAAAGATGAGAGAGGCCTGTAATTTCATCATAGGTACACTTCAACTATGACAGACAAAATGAGAAAAAGAAAATCCAGAATATCACATTGTAGGATTTTTTATGAATTTATTTGCAAATTATGGTGGAAAATAAGTATTTGGTCAACAACAAAAGTTTATCTCAATACTTTGTTATATACCCATTGTTGGCAATGACAGAGGTCAAACGTTTTCTGTAAGTCTTCACAAGGTTTTCACACACTGTTGCTGGTATTTTGGCCCATTCCTCCATGCAGATCTCCTCTAGAGCAGTGTTGTTTTGGGGCTGTTGCTGGGAAACACAGACTTTCAACTCCCTTCAAAGATTTTCTATGGGGTTGAGATCTGGAGACTGGCCAGGCCACTCCCGGACCTTGAAATGCTTCTTACGAAGCCACTCCTTCATTGCCCGGGCGGTGTGTTTGGGATCATTGTCATGCTGAAAGACCCAGCCACGTTTAATCTTCAATTCCCTTGCTGATGGAAGGAGGTTTTCACTCAAAATCTCACGATACATGGCCCCATTCATTCTTTCCTTTACACGGATCAGTCGTCCTGGTCCCTTTGCAGAAAAACAGCCCCAAAGCATGATGTTTCCACCCCCATGCTTCACAGTAGGTATGGTGTTCTTTGGATGCAACTCAGCATTCTTTGTCCTCCAAACAAGACCCACGTCCCTGGCTACGTATTGTGTTACTGATGGTTGGCTTTGTTACTTTGGTCCCAGATCTCTGCAGGTCATTCACTAGGTCCACCGTGTGGTTCTGGGATTTTTGCTCACCGTTCTTGTGATCATTTTGACCCCACGAGGTGAGATCTTGCGTGGAGCCCCAGATCGAGGGAGTTTATCAGTGGTCTTGTATGTCTTCCATTTCCTAATAATTGCTCCCACAGTTGATTTCTTTAAACCAAGCTGCTTACCTATTGCAGATTCAATCTTCCCAGCCTGGTGCAGGTCTACAATTTTGTTTCTGGTGTTCTTTGACAGCTCTTTGGTCTTGGCCATAGTAGAGTTTTGAGTGTGACTGTTTGAGGTTGTGGACAGGTATCTTTTATACTGATAACAAGTTCAAACATGTGCTATTAATACAGGTAACGAGTGGAGGACAGAGGAGCCTCTTAAAGAAGAAGTTACAGGTCTGTGAGAGCCAGAAATCCTGCTTGTTTGTAGGTAACCAAATACTTATTTCCCACCATAATTTGCAAATAAATTAATAAAAAATCCTACAATGTGATTTTCTGTATTTTTCTTTCTCATTTTGTCCGTCATAGTTGAAGTGTACCTATGATGAAAATTACAGGCCTCTCTCATCTTTTTAAGTGGGATAACTTGCACAATTGGTGGCTGACTAAATACTTTTTTGCCCCACTGTAAGTACTGTTGCCCCGGATCCATACACGTTTTGCGACCAGGCAGATGGAATTATTCTATCTAGTGATGCACCGATATGACATTTTTGGCCGATACCGATATCTGATACTTTCCTTGCCAAAAACCCTGATAAAGATAACCGATATTTCAAATTTTAGGGGCCTTTTAAGCATTCTAGTACAGTTAAACAGTTAACACACACACATAGATGCAGCGGTGTAAGGCACTGCATTTCAGTGCAAGAGGTGTCACTACAGTCCCTGGTTCGAATCCAGGCTTTATCACATCCGGCCGCGATTTGGAGTCTCATAGGGCAGCGCACAATTGGCCCATCGTCGCCCGGGGTAGGCCATAATTGTAAATAAGAATTTGTTCTTAACTGACTTGTCTATTTAAATAAAGGTTACACACACACACCACACTGACCAAAGTTATTTTGTTTTACTGGTAAGGTCTAATTTTCCCCTATAGTCTGTTGCGTTGTTTAGTTGAATTTCATTCTTGTCACCAGTGATATACTGTAATATACATGATATTATTGGTTATATTTTATGTTGTAAAGTTAAAATGCAGCGGTAAACTAAATCCCAAGAATAAAATCTAAATGCAGTGGTAAACTAAATCCCAAGAATAAAATCTAAATGCAGTGGTAAACTAAATCCCAAGAATCAAATCTAAATGCAGTGGTAAACTAAATCCCAAGAATAAAATCTAAATGCAGTGGATGTGTTAAGGCTGCAGCCAGCAGCTGTGCAGATATTCCATTCAAAGTTCATTAACTTAATCTTGAGAGAGAGAGAGAGAGAGAGAGAGAGAGAGAGAGAGAGAGAGAGAGAGAGAGAGAGGGAGAGAGAGAGAGAGAAATGCAGAATGAGAGATATTTAAGGAGGAATGGAGTGCGTGTGAGTTTGCATGTGCATGTGTTCTGCTCTGTATGTGGTAGTATCTGGGACGCTGGGACCGAGATGGAGAGGGAGGGAGAAAGTAGAAGAGGGAGAGACAGTGAGAGAGAGTCCGTGTGTTAATTCATTCATTGGCAAGATGCAGTAGGCCACTCGCTCTCCTTTCTCCGTATCTCCATCTTCCTCTCCTCTTTCTCTTTCCGTTCCAGTAATGGCTCCATCAGGACAGTGCCAGGCTCGGTCTGTGTGTCAAAGCTGATGGGGCCCTCGATGCCCCCTTTGTCTTACCCTCCTTCCTCTCCTCCCTCTATCCCCCTCTCTTTGATGGAGTCAGTCCAATCATAAGGCCCTGGGAGATGAACCGTGGCTGATGAAATATCAACCGCATACGAGGATCACGTTGCAACCGCAGTCAGCCTGTGCTGATGTGGTGAGGGGGATGGAGGGAGGAAGAGAGTTGGTTTGGATGGTGGATGGATGGAGATAGATGTAGAGGAGATGGGAGGAGATTAATGAAATGAGTAGGCCATAGGTAGGGGAGTTAAATGTGGACACACACACACACACTGTAACACTCTTCTTCAGGATCGGTGGGTCCCCTGCAGGATGGTTAAGCTAACGTAGGCCAGTGCGATTAGCATGAGGTTGTAAGTAACAAGAAAATATCCCAGTACAAAGACACATCTGATATTGGCAGAAAGCTTACATTTTTGTTAATCTAACTGAACTGTCCAATTTAGTGTAGCTATTATAGTGAATTAATACAATGCTATTGTTTGCGGAGAGTGCACAGTTTTGAACATGAAAAGTTATTAATAAACAAATTAGGCACATTAGGGCTGGCTTGACGCAATATTTTGAACAGAAATGCAATGGTTCATTGGATCATCTAAAACTTTGCATATACACTGCTGCCATCTAGTGGCCAACATTTATATTGCACCTGTGCTGAAATAATGCTAATAATAAAAGCAGCTGCCCACTGCACTGAGGATAGGAAACTCTGTCACCACCGATAAATCCGGTATAATTGAGAATTTCAATAAGCATTTTTCTACGGCTGGCAATGCTTTCCACAGCAACTCGCCCAAGCCTTCCCCATTTCTCTTTCTCCCAAATCCAGTCAGCTGATGTTCTGAAAGAGCTGCAAAATCTGTACCCCTACAAATCAGCCGGGCTAGACAATCTGGACCCTTTCTTTCTAAAATTATCTGCCGAAATGCAACCCCTATTACTAGCCTGTTTAACCTCTCCTTCGTGTCGTCTGAGATTCCCAAAGATTGGAAAGGAGCTGCGGTCATCCCCCTCTTCAAAGGGGGGGACACTCTTGACCCAAACTGCTACAGACCTATATCTATCCTACCCTGCCTTTCTAAGGTCTTCAAAATAATTTCAGATCATTTCAGATCATTTCAAAATCAGATCATTTCGAATCCCACCGCACCTTCTCCGCTATGCAATCTGGTGTCATTTACAAAATAGCCTCCAACACCCTACTCAACAAATTGGATGCAGTCTATCACAGTGCCATCCGTTTTGTCACCAAAGCCTCATATAATACCCACCACTGCGACCTGTACGCTCT